>NC_057779.1:14474887-14685747 GCF_014825855.1 Bombus pyrosoma
ATGACAAAATTAAAACTATCAAATTCGTTTGTTCCTATTAATTTATTATCTACGTAATTTATGTATAAATAAGATTCTTTTTATATAATATAAAATAAAATATTCATCATGACAAAATTATAACTAACGAACTTGTTTGTCCCTATTAATTTATTATTTACGTAATTTATGTATAAATAAGATATTCTTTTTATATAATATAAAATAAAATATTCATCATGACAAAATTAAAACTATCAAATTCGTTTGTTGATATTAAATTATTATCTACGTGATTTATGTATAAATAAGATATTCTTTTTATGTAATATAAAATAAAATATTCATCATGACGAAATTCTAACTATCAAGTTTATCTAATTCTGCTTTATTAATTACGTAATTTATATGCAAATAAGTTATTGCTTTACAAGAACAAAAATAATATATACATTCTAAGGAAATTACAACTGTCAAATGTATCTAATCCTATTATATTATTTGCATAATTTATATACGAATAAAATATTACTTTACATGAAGAAAAATAATATATTCTTTCTAAGAAAATTATTACCATCAAATTTATCTAACCCTGCTTTATTATCCATATAATTTACACTTTCACAGAAGGATGTGCTTAAATTAGAAGTCGTAGGGAAACGTATTAGGGAAGGAGAAGAGATCCAGCATCTCGGTTTATCCGTTTCCTGCTGAATGCTTCAATTATTTCATGACGTCAAATAAGGAGCGTAGCTTGCTGGAAAATCAAATTACAAGATCGTTTCACGAATGCGTCATACGTTCGAAGTTGAGCATGGTCGTGGTGATAGTGTTCTCTTTATTCTCGATATTAGACAAGATCCAATTTACCGTGAGTTCGGAAGGTGTGTCAACTATCAATATAGAACAATATTGACCCAATTGTACCGTGGAAGGCAGTCTGTGTGCTAACGTACTATAAACCCGATAGATCCTGTTGTTCGTGGCCGGAAACGTAACTCGGAAACTCGGGATTAATAACGGCGGAACGTGTCGCAGCAAGATAACTATCTAAGACATTCTACTTTCCGTAACCAAAGCACACAGTGATCTGGATCGAAGATTCGGAAACATTTTGCCAAAGATCAACTTTCTCCAATTACCATTCTGAAATTGAATTTTTATTGTTATTATTTTCCTAATGTTTAATCAACACTGTAATTACTAAGCTAGTTGGAACGAACAGTTTGTAATTTTTTGTAGAAATGTTGTAAATTGACGCCGGTGCATTTTGGGAGCTTCGAATTACATGAATTATTATACATTTATTAATTATTTTGAATATCATCCAGTTTGAAACGTACAGCTTATCTTATACTTATTGCTTATACTTATTTGCAGCTTATTGCTGCAGGGCGGGAAAGATCCACCTCGTAATTCTTGACGGAAACAAAAAACCAAAAAAGGATTAAATTATTGTATATTTTTCTTCTGGATGAACTAAACAACGGCAGAAAAAAAGTTTATTTAAATAATTGTTGTTGCACCTTAAAGTTTACTTTTTTTTTTAAGAACACTTTCTTTTTAACCCGCCAAATTTTTTAATTTCACATTTCCTTCTGCCGTTGTTTAGTTCACCGAGAAGAAAAATATAAAATAATTTAATCCTTTTTTGGTTTTTTGTTTCCGTCAAGAATTACGAGGTGACAAGACGCCCATGAAACAGGCTTAGAACTCTATTATAATTTCTTTTCTTAAAAAAATGTTGAAGAACATTTTCTTGTACTCGTTAAATATATATAAAACCATACCTAAAAATTCAATAACTTCGTTTCTTTCTTTCCCTTCTAAAAAAAATCACAAAAAAGCGCTGTTTTAAAATTCTAATTCAGGACACCGCCTTAACATTTGTTGCAAACTATTGTATATCAATGTATTAGTTGAAGTCCACGGATAATATGAATTTTTGAGAAATTTTTCGTCATATCTGTTTAAAATCATCGAGTAACAGTAAGCTTTCGAACACTAAACAGTAAAATCAATGGATCAACCGAAGAACCCTGAAGTACCTTCAGGAGCACACGTGAACATGATCTTCCTTTTAGGGCTAAAACGCAACGTACGACCAAAGAATGGCCGTGACAGATTTAGACAGAACTCGACCGAACGCTCTATAATGAACTATATTTTCCGCCATTACAAAAGTCTTCTACCGTCTCTCAAATTGCAACAAATCTTAAAGCCATCGTGCATAATATTCGATATCCTTGAAATGCAAACAATGAATGACAAATCGATGTAGTCTTTTAATCGCAAAACGCGTGTTAAATAGAGCAATTTGTTCGATGCTAATTGCCACGTTCTATTGAGTTGCCGCGTTCGGTAGCGTTGACTGACGTTTAATGCAACTGGCAATAAGTTCCATTTTCGGCTAACCTGCTATGCGCGGGAATAATGGCACGGGAGAGGATTAAAGTTGTTCGAAAATAAATTATCAATGTGCAACGATTTATTCAAATCTTACTCGATTTCGATATTGACAATTGCCTGACAGACTGACGGTAGACAGAATGGTAACTAACTCTTCGGTAGACAAAATGGTAACTAACTGTTCGGTTAACAAATGGTAATTAACTCTTCGGTAGACAAAATGGTAACTAACTCTTCGGTAGACGAATGATGATTGCTACTGACTGCTCTAAGTGTCGCTACATTTATTTATATCCGTCAGAGATGCAAAGACATCGGGGTCTTTCTTTTGAAAATATTTGGGGAGATCCTCGACGTTTGTTCAAAATGCCGACTTTGTTTACAATTTCAAACTGTCTTAATATCGTTATAAAAAATAGTTAGGTAAAGAAAAAAACATAGTTAGATAAATTTAAATAAAGAAAAAGATATATCTTTTAGCGGCTTTAACTGCCTTTCACTTCAAATGCGGTTTCAAATAAACTTTTTAAATTACCTTGATTCACTTTGAAAGAAATTACCAATTATTTGCTTACGTAGTTTATCGAATGTACATATTATACGTGCGCATATGACTGTTAGTTTATTAAAATGTTATGAATCACGGGTTGTTCTTGATTAGCTTTTCGAGTCGCGGGTCGCGTGTTCTAATTTTATTTTCGCGTTACGAATGGCGCGGGGCGCGGGACGTGACACTGACATCTTACTTAAACGCGTGGCCTTCGATATTTCATCGATGGGAAAATTCAATTTTAATGGAATAAATTATCATTACAGGTCACGCTGTCCATTTCCATTCTCATCAGCCTTCACGTGTTTTTCCTGCTGGTCGTCGAGATCATTCCACCTACGTCGCTGGTAGTGCCGCTGCTTGGAAAGTACCTGATATTTGCCATGATACTCGTCTCCATAAGGTAAGTGCTCGAAACATATTCCGAATAATTCAAATAGTCGTCTGTTAGCACAGACTTCTCCGGTATATCGCACTGTACAAAGGTTCCAATATGATCTTCGAGCGGCGCAAGTTTCGCATTTGCCCGGAAACACGTTCACCGAGTTCGCCGCGTATTTGCGGTTGCATCCAAGCAGAAACGTCAAGTGGTTTGCAGACAAGCTGCAAACTTTACCTTCGTACAAAAAATATTTATTCGTTCCCAGAGATAAATACGCTGGCAATGGAAGTTTTTCTCGCTTCCGCGAGCCCGTAAATCAAATTTAGTTTATTGTAGCGATTCAATTTTTCCCATTGAATTTCACGCACGCGTAAATCTCGCTGCGTTCGATCGCCGCGTTTCGCTTTGCCTTTTCTGATATTATTCGCGAAAGGTTATAGGTGACACACATAACGTAATTTCGTTTCATTTGTTAACGGCTCATAGCCCAATTATACGCGTACCTGCATGAATATTAACACTAGAACTACCGATAATTAACACGAAGCTATTTCTACGAAAACCAGTCGAAACGACTGGTCTTTTAAAAAATAGAATATTTTTATATTTATTGATTTATTATTTTCTTGCAGAAACAATTCCACGTTATGTAGTGCATTTTTGGTATTATTAATCCTTCTGGGATTATCATCCCTAAACGAGGGTTGACACATTTATAAAATTGTAGAACCGATCATTTTCACTGCTGTGGTATTTCTAGCGATCTAGCGAATTTTCCGGGATTTTCCTGATAACTGATATCGTCATATCGAATGATACGCAGTAAAAATTTTGAAAACGTGTGGCAAGTTGTACAAAACGAGGAAACTGGTTAATTGGGGTATGGCAGTTTTAGTGTTAAATAAACAGAGCTTAAAGAAGCACAAAAGCAACGTCAAACCGCCGCGTACACCGCAAACTTACAGATTTAAACGAAGCGATATCTACAGCAAAAAGACGAGCCGGTCAGCATAGTAATTAGCACAATTAAAAATACGGTGCAATGAGTTCAAAAAAAAAAAAAAAAAAAATGCACCTCGAACGTATGTTCTTAACGTAAAAGATATTATTTCTGCTGGTGTTTTTGGAGGTACGTGGCAAACGGTCAATATCGTCGCTTAAGATGTTTTTTTTTTTTAGAAAACTAACGCCACGTATCTTCCTTCGATTTGGAAATTTGCAAGCGGTAGCATATCAAGAGCACAAAGAACGGGCGCGTAATTATGGTTGCCAATAGCCATAAACATGGCACGTTTGAACGTTGCAGAGCTCAGGGATTTGTGTTTAAACTGCTTGCATAAGAGAATCGTATTGCTTGTATAATGGTTTTCATACTTCTAAAGCGTATTTCAGACGAGATCTAAGCGCAGTGACGTATAGAAATTTAATAACTATACCTAGATCGTTCATGCTTTTTTTGAAAATTGGAAGAAACAACGGAACAAAGAATTGGAAGGAAACTGCAAAATTCTGCAGAGTTATAATTAAATTAGAGTACTCGCTATAATTCAATTGTGGATTTTTATATCTTTATGAACACAACTGAAAAAACGCGACTCTGAGAGAAACGTCGTTTATCTAAATATTATAACAAATACTGTACACTCTGAACATGTTACATATTCTTCTGTATTATATGCGAAATGTGGTTCATTGTCCCTTCAAATTTCCCATACGTTCACGAAAATCGATTACGAAAAAACCTAGTAAAATTATAATATTTAGCGAGTAACACGAATCTTTGCTCGATTTCTATTTCCCTGGGTCGTGATAATACAGAAATCCGATAAGCATTGAGCGATAAACGATAAGCGGCAGAGCGACAGAAAATAATAAATTCCAAGAAATAAAAACCCATAGATTCATAGAGACGAGCGACGAGCGACTCAATTGCATGGCCTATTCCATGTAAATCTATAAATTTGATTTATTTTTTATCGCTCTTCTGCATAATCGCGGCCTTAGTCGTGTTGATAAAAACTTGAATTTTCATGAACATCTGCAATCTACTCATAAGAGTAACATAGCCAACGTAAGAGACGAGTAGTCAACGATCAACAAGTATTCTAAACTCGTGTTTTAAGCGTCCATTGATGAAACCTCTGACTTCTGAATTTGAATTGCGTTGTCCGAGATATTGTTTGACATGCTCTGCCTCTGTTCTTGTACCGTACGAATTGTCGTTATCGGTGGATCTGGAGTTCCGTTAGCGGATTTTTTTCGTAGAATCGAGGGCGAATTTTGAAAGAGAAACGCACCTGGAATAGGGAAATTATTGCGATTACAATTACTGTGATTTTCCTAAGACACTGGAGAACACTTCAACTTACCTAGCATGCGATATACTTGGGATCTTCTTGTGTTTAGTGGTACTCGGGTGGTTTTGATCCATTTTGGTCAGCCTGAAGACTCGCAGATACTTGTGGCGTATACTGTGTTCAGTCCGTGAGACTGAGCAACACTATGCAAAAGAGAAAGATCGTTTGAGAACAGGTTTCTTAAAATTCTTTCCGCAATTTTCTTATTGTACTGTATTTTTATTCCATACAATGGTTCAGCTTTGATGGATTAAACATTAAATTTCTATGAAGACTTTCTATTTTTTTGACCAACATTACCAAGGCTGGATTGATCGTGCTGGAACAATAGCTTGGTCACCACGCTCTCCTGACTTAACTCCGCTTGACTTTTATTTATGGAGCCATATTAAATCAATTGTCTATTCTGAAGAAATCGCAAGTTGCGAGCAATTGAAAGAAAAGATTATTGTAGCCTTTCATACTTCAAAACAATCGAATACGTTAGAAAGTGTTCATAGAAATTTCATTAGAAGAGCAGAACTATGTGTTCGGCAGAATGGGCAACATTTTCAGCAATTTTTGTAATAATAAACTTTATGATTACTTCATATTATTTCATTACGTATTCCTAATCTTCCGTTACGGCAGAAGCAAACTTAAACTGCGATAATATCCATCGAGACAACGGTCTACAGTGAGATCCGTTATAACGAGACGTGACAAAGTGCACGCTTACCGAACGAAAATTCAAAGTCGATTTTCTCGAAAACGAAGCCTCAAACGAAAAATTTTTATTCTATATTTTCGACTTCTTTTTTCGCGTAGAATCACCCCCTTTCCGCTTGTACCACCAGTTACCAACCACCCTGTATATGAAACTAAGAAATATTGAATGAACTCAAAAACTACACTTAAAATGCATTATTTAAAGTGTAGTTTAATCCTTCCCGATCGAGGATTACTCGAATACAAATAAATATCCATTAACTTTTGAACATTTGGTATTTATTTTACAAGAAAATGACGTTATGATAACACGATAAAATGAGAATATTATTCCAAGCTATAGCTACGGTAAATAAATCGCAGAAAATTTTGCTTTTTTATTTTATACATATCTTTTGCATAGAAAGAAGACTAAAAAGGAAACACCCAGCTGATCTCACAAAGGATATAACCTAACAAACACGAAGATGGCACCCCGCTGGGGGTAACCATCCACATGCTATGTATATTTAAGATATAATATTTTACCAAATGTCCCACTGGACAAATTGTAAAATTGCAATAAAATAATAAAAAAAAATACATATGTTTCCATCTTCAGGTGTATTAGCTTAGCTAACCGTAACATAGTTCCCATTGAATAAATCGTTTCCGTGCAACTATGATAAAGAAGCGAACTACTATATATATTTAATACGTTAATGAACGTCGAAATGAAAAGGAACATTGGAAAGGAAGGCTGAAAACTGGATGTTTTACTGCGGGACATAATTACAAACCACGTCTCGACGTCTCAGGAAATTATCTTTAATTGACTTAACTATAAACACTCGCACGAAACTTTCAGACAATATCTCGCCTGTAATCTAAATTAGACTTTAAGGTTGGATAACTTGTAAAAGTGACGTATGCTGATGAGAATTCTTAAATTGAATGTAATTAACCTTTAACTTTAATTTGTCACATATTTATGCAAGGACAAGGAGAGGGAGAGCAATGTGGTAGTTTGACAATTTTTTGAATAAAAAGTAACAGAATAATTTAGAATATTATGCAAATAATGCAAATTCAAAATTTAAATGATCTTATGAAAAAGATGTTTGGGACAAAATAACATTGCTCATAGTTGCACAGGTGTAAGTGTTACACGAGTCCCCTCAGGTAGTGTAACTTTGTCCTGACTGTTTTCCTAAAACTATAAATAAAAAGTAAAAGATATTTAGGTGTTTCTATTTACATAAATAACACAATATATAGGCATATACGCGGTAAAATAAATATATATGTATTATGCATATAACACAATATGCAGAAATTGAAAGAACAATTAATCGAATAATAGCAAATAGCTTGATTAAAAAATAACGACAAAATAATAATAATTAAATATTGGAAAATTTAAGCAATGGAGTGAAAGAATATTCTTTCTAAAAATAAGAGAAAGAATAAAACCAAATAAAAATGATTTATTTACTACTAAAATTACCTGGTGCTTTTATTCAATTTGAGAAAGGATGTACGTAAATGTATGTTCTTTTAAAAAGTAAGAGAAAAATTAAATCAGATAAAAATAACTTATTTACTGCTAAAATTACCTGATGTTTTTATTCAATTTGAGAAAGGATGTACGTAATGTCATTGCCGGTTTAAAGAGATTTTCGTATATTTGATATCGAATATCTTCGAGAATCTTGCAGCCTATGAAATGTCTCGCTGTCAACATATTTCACCCTTTTTCCCACTTTTCTGGTAACCGTCGTTCATCTTCGTGTATAGGAGCAAACATCTCTACATATTCCATGTATACACGAAACGTCTTGAATTACCGAGAGGGAGAAACAAGTAATGTATATTCTTGACTTGCTACTCGATTCCAAATTGAATTTGCCGGAAGCATACACACGAAGATTCAAGTGCATAACATCTACTAGCTTACTATATTTACAGATTTTTACTTCTAAGTTGTTGCCAATTTCTTCCAAACATTGGACTTAAGATACTTGTTTCTCAGCCGAGGAAATTCTTGGGATAGTAATTCAATGTTCTGACAAAATTTTAATTTTATTATATTTATTATTATTATTTTAATTTTAATTTTTATTATCAAAAATTTTAATTTTTAAGTCAAAGGAAATGATCAATAATTTTGCAATCTACAAAATCGCGAAATTAATTTTTCTCAGCCTGTCTGAAAACAAATCGATTCTTCTATAATCTTCATATGTTTTTAATTTAATTTTTTATTAATAATAATAATAAATTAATAATATGTAATTATAATTATTATATGATTGTAAAATAAAAAATAAAAACAAAATTATAAAATAATATATAATTAATAATAATTTAATAAATTTAATTTATTTTCATTTAATTCAATTCGTTAATGTTCATTTATTTGTATTATTCTTTATCATTTCAATTTGAAGCTTTGAAAATATTATTTTCCAATACATTTTGCACGCTTTGTTACGAACACAAATTACGAATTAGAGATATGTCATTTCCTTAAATTCTTAGGTTTTAAATTACAGATTTTCAAAAATTAATAAAGTTGTAAATCACCGGTACAGGTTTTGAAACAATTTCGTTATTATATAATATATAATATATTATTATATAATAATACAATTTCATATCCAATTGCAAAACATCCTACATATAATAACTGAAAAAAGGAACCCAATTCTTCCTGTTTAATCTAATTCTTGTTTCGTCCATATAAACCTCAATTAATCGTGTTACATTAAAAGGATAATGTTTATTATATTATATTTATATATGAAGAATTTTACTATGTTATATATAAGAATAATATTTATGATGTTTAATATATATATTATATATTATATTATAATATTACTATATTAAATTATTATATTAATATAAAAAGAATTAATAAATTATTACTATATTAATATTAATGTATATTATATATTATAATAAATATTGTAATAATATTATAATATTATTAATATATATATTATTCACATCTACGTTACAAATAACAAAATTCAAGAGAAAATCACAAATCGAGTAGTTTTTATACGATGCATTCAGACATTCAAGCAAACTAAAATACACGCCATACGAAAATAATCTGGTAGGTTTATGATACAGATTTTTTTTTTATTTAATACCTTGCATTCACAATTTGTCCAATTTGGACATTTGGTAGAATTTTTTAGCTGTTTGATTATCATGTGGGTGGCTACCCCCGGCGGGGTTCCATCTTCGTGTTTGTTAGGTTATGTCCTTTGTGATGATACAGATGAGTAAAATCCACTGTCTTTTGAAACTGCTGGCAAAGGACACATTATCTTCCTAATTGAAATCTCAAAAGCCATGAATTACCATGCATTTGGCAGTGTTTCCAATACTGCAGTTTCTTTAGTTACAGAGATAGCACGATCCTGAAGTGCTCGTTCGGGTAACAGCCCGTGGGCGAAGGTCAAGATTGACGTATTTGAGATATTGCACGAGATATATGCCAAGTTAGGAAGATTGGGTTTATTGTAGAATTGGGCATAGGCAGGTGGTATCGTGGTTCCAATGATTGCTCGACGAATTCTATATGTAATCGAATTTCCTGAGTAATGTTGCATTCAAGGTCGCCTCTTACATTTTTTTATTTTTCTGTAACTGCATTGGAAATTGATGTTGGCAAAGTAACGGTATGACTAGCGAACCCTTTCCTTTCAAACTGTCACGTTTAGGTCTTACATCCCCTGACCACTATGAAGTGCACGGGGATGACATCTGTCACAAAAGGGGTTACGGAAGAGGTCACAGAAGGGGTCGCGAAAGGTCAAGAAGTCTTCACGTACCTACGTAGACCTGTCTTAACGTTTACGACAAGCCCAAGCTCCGTGGGATTAGATCAAACTAAGAGCGAAAAAACAAACTGGTCGACGTGGATTGTTATCAGCATCGTTGTGCAAACATTCAGAAGCATATAAAAAGCATAGTACAAAAATATAGAAAATAATGAATATGTATAAACGATGCTTCATTATATGTTATACAGGGTGTTTCATTTTTATCCTGCCAAACAGTATCGGCATATTTTATGACTAAGAGAGAAAAGAATAAAATGTTGTTAATAAACATAGGGCCGTAAATGCTTTGTTACAGAGTTATGACAAAGATACCAAGGTTATAGATGGCTGATCTCTTGTTTGTGTTTACTATTAGCGTTTACTATTTGCTAATTTATTACACTAATTTGTAATCTTGGTATTTTTGTTATAACTTCGTACTAAGGCGTTTATGACTCCGTGTTTATGTAGTATCTTTCTCTTATTTTTAATTATTCGTGGAATATGCTGACACTGTTTGGTAGGATCAAAATGAAACACCCTGTATTTATAACGTATAATGATATTCATCGGGAATACGTGTGTTATAAATTTCGTTGCGTATGAACATTTTTGTTGAAGTTGACTGACAGAGGAACGAGTGGATGAATTTGTAATGGACAAATATATTGAAATAATTATAGATACAAGTATAAATACAGGTATAGTGCTGACCCAGATCCTCACTCTTTCAGTGTTACAATACAATAGAAGAAGAATAGGGAGCATGTTCATATTTTATATCAAAGAACATTAGCAAAAAGTTAACCTTGGTGTGTAGCTGTAGCTGAAGGTTACAAGAAACAGCAATAGAAATCTCCTTCACTCTTTCAGTGTCACAATACAATAGGAATATATTTTCATCTTTCATATATTTATAGCAAAGAACATTAGCAAAAAGTTAATCTTGATGTGTAGCTGTAGCTGGAGGTTACAAGAAACAGCAATAGAAATCTCCTTCACTCTTTCAGTGTCACAATACAATAGGAATATATTTTCATCTTTCATATATTTATATCAAAGAACATTAGCAAAAAGTTAACCTTGGTGTGTAGCTGCAGCTGAAAGTTACAAGAAACAGCAATAGAAATCTACGTACAGCTCTTTTGTTTCTAAACCTTGTAACCCAAAACAGAATTTATATTCAAGAGCACAATAAAATGAACCTCTCCTTATTTTGAATTTTCTTCACTAAATTCTATTCTCTTCGTAACAGCAGTCTCCAGATATACGATTATACAAAAGAAAAAAATGTAGAGCTTTTCTTGAAGAAATTACTTCAACAATTTTTATATCTTCAATTTTCTGTTTCTTCGATTAATTAAATTACGATTGAGAAAATGACGTAAACTGAAAATGACGATTATGTTATTCGTTCGAGCCACATAAAATCCGGCACAATGACCTCTTGAATTTTTCTGCTGGGTGTTTCCTTTTCAGTCTTCTTTCTATGTTTGTGTTGATCGTTTCCGCAGCCAGCCGGTTTGGGTGTGTTGCTATTCTTCCTCTGTACTTTTCCGCGCATTTGGTGATCTCCTCCTTGACCATTGGTATTCTCAGGTCCTTCCGAATATCCTCGTTTCTAACGTACCATGGGGCGTTTACTATTGTTCTAAGAATTTTTGCTTGTAATGTCTCTATTTTGTTTATATGGCTCTTTGCTGCTGTCCCCCATAGTGGTATTCCGTATGTCCAGATTGGTTTTATGATTGTTTTCTATATTTTTAGTTTATCTTCTATGCTTAGTTTGGATTTTCGACTTGTTAGCCAATGCATTTGTCTCCTTGTTGTCTGTATTTTGTCTATTATTGATTTAATATGCTGTTTCCATGTGAGTTGTCTATCTATGTGAAGTCCTAGGTATTTGACTTGTCTTGTTTGTGTTATGTGCGTGCCGTTCAGTAGGATGTTTGGTGGCGTCTGTTTTCGCAATGTGAATGTAATATGGTTGCATTTGTTGGGGTTTGCTTTTATTTCTTTAACTTGCAGCCACTTTTCTATTTTTGTGATGTGTTCTTGTAGTAATGTGACTGCTGTTTCTGGCTTAGTGTGCCTGACTAGTACAGCTGTATCGTCCGCGAATGTCAGTATTTTGCTCTTGGTAGTTGTTGGTATGTTGGCCGTGTATAATGTGTATAGTATTGGTCCTAGGACGCTTCCTTGCGGAACCCCTGCCTTGATGTCTTTAACTTCAGAGTATGTGTCCTTGATTTTTATTACGAAGGTTCTGCTGCTTAAGTAGGATTTTATTAATTGGTATATTTGCGCCGGGAATTGTTTTCTGATTGTTCGTAGCAGGCTTTCGTGGTTTATTTTGTCAAATGCTATCTCGATGTCCATAAAGAGGGCTGTACGGTACTGTTTGTTTTCTAATGCTAGTATTATTTCATTAATGAGCCTGTGCATTTGCTCTATCGTGGAACACACAACACTGTTCGAATATTTTTACGCGACTAATAAGAACAATGTTCGGGATTTCGTTTCTCCGTCGATTTACTGCCTCGACACGTTGTTCTAAAAACTATCTGATTTACTGCTTACTATCGATACATCTTACAGAATCTTGCAAGCACGTCACGTTCGCTGAGTTTCTCCACGGCGGGTGGAAATTAGGATTTTCGTATAAAACTCTTCTCACAGCCTGATCAGGCAATCCCACAGCGAGAACATGTTGAATACCTGAATGTTCTGGAGAAATGGTAATGGCTTTCCTCGTTGCTTCAATATCCCACTATCTTCCAACTTTGTAGACTCTAAGGTTCCATTTTTGAATCTGCGCCTCGTGGTTTTGAAATTTCGCAGTCCAAAGTGTGCATATGGTGATTGTCACAACGTGTTCCATTGTGCACCATGATAATCATTGAAATATACCGCTGTTGGTGTTTCACGCTTTTCCAGCCAAACTTTTTGGTATATTCCATGGATATAAATAAAAAAAAGAACGTTACGTAAATACACAGTGGCTCATTATAGTGTGTGAACACTGATCACAGGAAACATTATATTCATTTTGTACGTGCTATACGTACAAAGTATTTTGAAATTTTGTCAAGCCCTGCACTACGACGCTATTTCGCCCGAATCGATGTCTTCGGTGTTCGCAAAATGCGAAGAAGATATTTTCGAATTTACGAAAGTGGTAATAATGGACTTATTTCTCTAATATTTGATCTTTAGTGTACTTTAATGAGAGGAGGGATTATTTTAATAAGTGGAGAGATAAAAGGGAATTTGTTAGGAAGAAAATAAAAATCCTTTTATTTTACAACCTTCCAGTAACTTTTTAAATAAGAAGATTAAATCAGCGGCTATAAACTAAGGATTAAAAACTTTTTACAATGCACCGTCGTTCCTGCAAGTACATCTCTCCGTTGAAAAACATTTCTTAATACTATCAGAAAATAAACAAAGAAACAACAGTTGTATCCGAGGCTCGAAGAATATTTCCTACAGACTTAAATTACAAGACCGCGAATTTTGATGGATTCTTCTTAAAATTGCAAAACATGCACGTTATATGACAAAATATATAAAATACCGAAAACATAGCGTTTTCTGTAATACCTGGTGAGTAGAACAATTTTCTACCTTTAGAGTAGAGTTTCAGTTTCTTAATTATATCGCGAAATATATGAACTTCCATAAAAGTCCAGTCCGCAAACTACACTCTGCGATATATAGCGTGACATAAAATTACGTTGTAAATTTCCATTACAATGTACAGCAATGCAATGTAAACTACGTAAATCGTAATACTTACTTGTGTTACTGGGATTAGTATAGAGGGAACTATACACGTGCGTTTTATTGCCACGCCAGTGATTTGCCTCTACAGCGTGGGATTTATGGCCGAGTTGTCCCCCTTTCGATTTCCCGCTATTCGTCGTTTCGCCTTCTACGTCGTTTCCTCCGCACCGCCTCGTCTTTCTTATCATCAAAATTTTGTGTCACATGCCGGATATATGTAGGTATCTGTTCGCGATTCCAATTTAATGGCGCGATGTTCTCGTGTCGAGTGATCAAACCGAGGGACTTTACACAGTCTGACTTAACTCTGATCTTTCTACTTGTCATGCGGCCGCTGTTCCTGGCGATAACACGAAACGACTCAACTCCGACTGTCCCGTATAATATTTTCCAAGATTCAACGTAAGCACTGAAAAGTGCCGCGTTCTGCATACGATTTTGTCAGTTTAAATATGAAGATGCGCGATCCTGAGGAACATTTGTAAATTATAAATGCGATTTTTGGCAATCTGACTGATGAAAAAGGGAAAAATATAGCAGAGAGCGTCAGGCGGAGCTTTAGATTATTTCGCGAGAATATTTGCGCCACGCAAACGGCGATTAACAATTTAATTTATCAGTTTATTAAGTGTTCTAACGAATAATCGAAATATTTCAGTGAAACTTGAAAGTTTGTTTAAAACAAAATACAAATGGTTCGAGTTAAATATTTGCTGCTGCTTTCTACGACTTTGAGCCATCCATCAGGCAAATGATGATGAGATTCCATCACGGGAAAATGCTGTGTCTCTAGACGAGATCGATTATTCAGTTGTACGCTGAATATATTAAATATGGGTTGAACGAGTCGTAATTCATCTCTACTTCTGCCATTTATCGAATGCTGCTAACAATAGGTAATAAATCTTGCATTGTTTTTACCAATATGAAAATTACAATAGAATATAATTCAGAATTGTTTATAAAAATTTTAAAAAGAATGCCTTGTGTTCAGAGATCGTCCTTCCAACGTGAAATGTCGTAAACGATACAAAGCTACGTCACATTTTTATACCGCGACATTGTACCACGCCAGAAAAATTTATTTATAATTCTCAATGAGAATTGATTGTAAAATTCGTCCAAATAAAAAGAAAAAACATTTCTATACAATGTGAAATACAAAATATACAGATCTTCTAAAGCTTACAATTTTTAGTATCGTTATTATTTATTATTATTTATTTTAGTCCGTGCCTTTCGGCTTTGGACGAACTTTCCATTTACATTTCTTACACTTATTTTGCTCCTTATGTATCTACCTCTTATCTACTCTATTGTTAGCTTATTCTTATCTCTCACAGCTAAAACTAATGACTAAAACCTATTGCAACTTATGACTAAAAACTATTGCCACTTTTAGTCTTTTGCCTCCTTGCTGTGCTACCCTCTTGTCTTTCCTCCCCGTCTTGCATTGCCCTTGCCCTTCTCTTCTCTATTATTGCTTTTAATTCCGTTAGTCCTTCTCCAGTCTCATTCAGTGTTTTTTCCATGTCTTTTGGTCCTCCCGTTACTTCACATTCTTCTATTACATGTCTTAGGTCTTCTTCTTTCCTTTTACATAGTTTGCATCTTTTTTCTCCCTCTTCTTTTCAGTATTCCCTCGCTTTGGTCTCGTTTCCACATCTGAATCTGGCTAGAATTTTCCTGTCCTTCCACTTCATCCTCCCTTCCAAGCACTTTGGTATCTCATCTTTGGTTATTTTTCTGTAATACAATTGTTAGTATTTATCGGTATAATTTATCAACCTAGTATAGAAGAAACACTATTCAATTCACATACTTAAACTGCAGTATATTTACATGTCGGAGATGAAAGGACACCACAGCCTTTCCTTTGGAATTTTGGGAAAATCCTTTAATACTTTAGCCTAGATTCTATCATAGCCGTAATTAAGCAATTGTTGTCATTCAATCCGATTGTATTTGTTCGAAATTTGTGATAGTGCGATTGGGCTCGGGATGACATAACTGATCGCCGAACGTAGCCACGGTCGCGGGATGGACGTTTTGCCTGACGGAGGTGTGCAGTGGTTGCATGGTTCTCCCTAGAAACGTGGTTGTGGCGGCATACGGCCTCGAGAACGGGCCTAGCCACGTGTGATTTTGCCTCGCAGGTGTCTATATAATGGGACACACGTTGTATTAATAATCAAACTCCAGGCGGAAACTGCCTAGCAACGGCGATTGGAACTTTCTCGATGCTTCCAACCAGTACATAACAAACGAACGCAATCGTAAAGAGAGGAAAATTTTCATCAGTCTATTATTCGTGCGATCGCCTTGGAAAGTTACACATCGAGCAGCATATACCGAGCGTCCCAGCAAACGTATTTTGTGCTTCAAAGTATTCTGCGTTTAGTAAAGAGTCATCCCGTTGACCGTGGATTCGTTATCGAACCCAAGAACATTGTCAATAGGATCTCGCGTATCTAAACACCACGGTTATTCGTCAAACTTTGTAAAAAGTCATATTTATACCTGTAAATATAATCTCTGTTGTACGAAACGATGGCTAATTCAAATGAAGAATTGTTACGCGCCCTCAATTCTAACGATAATCCGACATGTACAATACATTGTACGTATATGTACAAATAAAATACAACGACGATATATATCACAAATGAAATACAATTGTATATGTACGTTACAATCATTGCACAGATATTTACAAATAAAAAACATCAGCGCTATATGTCATATATAAAATGCAACTGTATTTGTAGTTTACAGTCATTGCACGGATATTTACAAATGAAAAATAGCAGCGATATATAAAACACAGATATGTGTGTTTCATAACGAAATTTATAACGTAATTCATCGTGTTCTTAATTGATCACCTGCTAATTTATAACGTAATATGTTTAAAGCAGCTTGTATCGAAAAATTATGCAAAGAATGTTCAAACTCTCATATGCACAACCGTTTTAAATATTTTCCCCTTAAAATCAAGAGAATCGTAGAATGCGATAGACAATAATAATAATCATAATAATAATTATAGATAATAATATAATAACAATAGGTAGTAATAATAATCATAATCGCGTGTACATTAGAAAAGAAAAGGATTTTAACACGCGGTTTCGTTCGCTTCTTGTACTTTCTTTTATAGCTTTTTAGCATAGAACCAAAATTGCTGATTAGAGTGGCGAAAACTATACATATGAATATATGTTTGGATGTAGGAAAAATGGCGAAAAGAGTGGCCCGTTCTCATTCGTTGCGCCGCTTTCATTCTCCTTGCACCTTATCGGAATGCGAGTTGTCGAAAGTCTTCCTGATTATCAAAGTGCGTCATCGCGATATTCAACCGCCAAACAAAAGGTTTTTGTTTTCCGATCTGGGTTATCACACAAATGGACCGTGCGGCCCACCTTATTCTGAACAGGTAGACACGCTATTCGAACGAAACGTTTATAATGCGCATCGGCGATATTAATTCGAAACGAGTGTGTCGACGATCACGTTTCCAATGTTTTCAAAAAACATACGGCTTTCGCAGACAGCATTTTACACGAAGGCTTTTTGATCTGCCTCTAAAATCAAACGAAATATACATATTTCATGTATTGTAATAAATTTCATTTTACAATTCGTTACGCGTTCATTTATTCGTACAAAGATATTTCCTTTATTATATACAGCCAGCGAGCAATATTATTTCAAAATTTCTTTATATTAATAAGTTCGCAATATGCTTGCTATGTTTACTGACCATATTTCTGTGCAACTGTTAAACCTGCAGTGCAAATAACCAAAGAGTCGAAGACTAAATGTCGACCTTTAACTTTCAAACTTGAAGCTACTGCGCTGGGAGATTTAATTCGCTTTTATTGATGTTTTATTAACGTTCTTATCAAGCACATTGTGATCAAACTGACATCACTTGGATTTATATTACAGTGAATAGGAATAATTGTTTTATCGCCATTCAAAAATCTAAAGCGCAAATCTTCCTACGTAATTAAACCACTTGTTTTTCTTCATGGAAAAATAATTTGAAGAATTTTTTGAAAGTGCTTCATGCTTTTTGCAATTCTTTTTACGTGTCTATACCTTGAACTTGGAGTAACACAAATAAATTATAGTACAATAAACAAGCATATACAAATGGACTATATTATTTCATATAATTCTGCGTTCGATCCTAACAACTTTTGGAACTTTGCAAGCCCAGACATCGACAAATATGTTCGACTCTTCCTTCACACTGGGTAAACACGTTTGATCTAGCTTGAAACAAGTTTCAGGATTAGTTTCATGCTCGTTCCGCCTAGAGGCGATTATAGTGTGTAATTTAGAGTGCAATTTGAGCATGAGCCACAATTGCGATACTCCGCGAAATTGAGGCCATTAAGTATTACGATATGCTAATTCACCGAATTCACGAAATTTACTTTTCTTCCGAGAAATTGTTCTACGGATATTTACAACGAAATTTTTATTTAAATTACATCAAAATCTCCTGAATTATGTGCAATGTGAATTTATGCAGCTGTCGTTGCTCTTTGAAAATCATTTTCTCTTTGGTTTTCGAATGCCTCTGTATCTCTTCAATGATACTACGATACTATGTTAATGATACTGACCAGCTTACATTCATTGGACCATCATACTCATATAAAGTGAATTTATGTTTACAATAAATGATGTCGATTTTCAGGTAATCCACGACTCTGTATCTTGGAAAATAGATTTATTTTTAACACGATAGCTTCTTATTTATTGTCTTCAGTCGGCAGTTTTCAGTCGTGCAGATTTTCATCATCAAAGTTCGAATGATCCGTTTTAAATCTAGCAAATCACTTATAGGCAATTCTTTCATGGCGAGCATCTTTTCTACAAATAGCATACGCTTCATTCGCCATTTCTAGTGCGTTTTTCATTCTTTTAATAAGAAAAAAAAGCTTCAAATGCATCTTATTCTCTGGCACATTAAGTCGTTCACAAATCAATTTATCTAAAAGATTTGCATACTTAATACGGTGTTTCTTTTGTACAGAGACGAGGAAGCTATTCAGATGGTCTGTTTCAAAAGCATAATTAAATCATACATATGCCTACCTATATAAAGATGTAATTTAACGCTCTTCAACGTTCTGTTAGTAATTAACAAAACGTAGTGTTTTACAGGTTTTCTTGAAATTAAAATACCATTCCTCTGTGACGCATGTTAAAAGGTAAACTGTGTTTGCGCGAAGCGAAAATTACTCCTATTAATGAAACTTATTACTTAACACTAGAACTACCGATAGTTAACACGAAGCTATTTCTACCAAAGCCAATGAAAATGACTGGTCTTTAAAAAATACATAATAATAGAATATTTTTATATTTATTGATTTATTACTTTCTTATAGAAGAAATTTCATGTTATGTAGTACATTTTTGGTATTATTAATCCATCTGGGATCCCTAAACGAGGGTTGACACATTTATAAAATTATAGAACCAGTCATTTTCACTGCTGTGGTAGTTTTAGTGTTAAATTACTCTCCAAGTATCTTCGAAGTATTCTCATTACGTAGTTCGAGTATTTCCTTAAAAATTAATGAATTTCGCGATTCAACAGTGGACACCGAGTAACCGAGAGCACGTTGGATCAACTTAATTAACATTTAAACGTTCGTAGAGGTGAGATACGCGGATAAAACGATTTATTAACAGCGAATTCTATCAATGGAATGCGCGCAGCGTGTTTTAAACGCGTGTGACAGCTGCGTATCCCAATTTTGTACGAATCTGCTGGGTGATAAACGACAGAACATTGGCCTCTCGCTGGAAGCAGCGGCATTGAAGAATTTTCACCGAGCTGGAACGAAACTGTCGAAGACACTCCCCTCCCTCTCTCCCAACTCCCGAAGAAGAAAAGAAAGGAAAGAAATAAAAGTGGCGAGTATGAAACATAAAAAGAAGTTACGCGTGTTGCATGTATCAGCCACACTGAACGCGTTACAGATTCAGTTTTTACGTGCAGTAAAATACACATGCGACGCGGGAGACAAAGAGACAGCGATAAAGAGGAGGATAAAGTCGGCGAGAGAAGAAAGGGCAGAGAGAACGGAATAAAGGACCGAATGCAGCGAAAAGTCCTGAAAACGTTAATAACGAACGACCGAACGCGGAGACCGAAATCGTTGCGTCCCAGTTTGCGCCACTTTGTTGGCGACTTTAAAATCTTGGTTTTGTACGGCTTTAACAACCGGCAACACGACCGACAGTTTCTGTAGCTTTGGAGAAGGTCCAGATCCGTGGTCACGGTCTTCTCTCTCTTTCTTTCTCTTTCTCTTTCCTGTTTTTTCTTCCAGTTCATAAAGCTAATGTCTTGCTTCATCGTTTTTACAATCGGAGGTCGTTTCCTCGACGTCGGTGTGTGTAGGTGAAAGGAACGAAATTTTCATCTGCCGACTGCTCGCCCTGTCTCTTCATGTCGCCTTCGCCTTAAAACCTTCGCCACCTAACTCGCTATGAACTGCAACAGAATCCTTTCCCTCGTCGTTTCTTCCTTCTCGTGTCTCTTCTTTTCTCTTCTTCTCCTCTTTCTATCATTCCCACTGCAATCTCCTGATTCGTTTCTTTATTATACCGTGTGTTTCGTGTCCAACCGCGATACAAGAGCCCTTTTATGCTTGTTTTATGTAGATTCGTCGTTATGGCGTTCTCGAGTGAGCTTGCACGTTGTTTATTATTTGTACGGTATCTCGTCCCACCATTTTCGGCAGCAGGATGATAGTTGCTCGAAGGATGTTGCATTTTAATTCTCCTCGAGTTCCTGAAAACAGTCTGAGACAGTTTTGCATGTCTTTCAAGCATTGTGACCATAACCAAATCCATGTCATTCCATACTACCTGACAGTGAATCATTAGGCTTTGACCTGACCTTCGCACATGGTCCAACATTACATTTTCCCCATTTCGTAGGACAATCAGGATCCTCTTCTTGCTCCTCAACACCTACAAACACAACATATAAAAACTGCAAGCATTCAATCATTGTAATATTATACTTAATCATTTTCGTGAATAAAACCTTACAAAAGTATAAAAGCACAGGCAACTTAAGCTATTGCTCAGCTACTCCTTTTTTTATCATTAATTTTACGTGGCAGCGGCATCGTGCTTCTTCCTCTACTGACCTAAGCTCAATGGCCTTTTCCGTCTCATCTCTTCTTATCCTTTTACTTTTTTTCTTTTTGTATTTTTCTTATTCCACCGCTTTGTGTTCCTCTGGTCCTGATTAACCGCTTCTACTGTTGCAGTACAATTCCGGAAGTCCATAGTGTCTCAATCACAACTTCCTACTAGGTTTACGGTTCGATCGCGATGTTCCTCCAATGAGCCAGCAGAATTTCCAGAATTTATCTAGCGTATCGTTTGCTTTCTGCCTCGTACTATGTACATCCTGTTTCCTATGCGAGTCCTTTGTCCAAACTTATTCACAGATAGACTACCTCCTTCTTACAGGGTATCATTTCCGTCTGAAACTCTATTTTACATATGCTAATTTCGTGTCTGAAACTCTATTGTACGTATGCTAATCAACTGTCCTAGATGTAATATCAAAATGTACATCATCTAACTAATTACCTGAACATACTACAAAAGAAAGGCTCCATGGAGAAGAGACTCTAGATCTTCTGAAAGAAATTGGTTTATGCAACTTGCCACAGATTCGTTCTGCCCCTGATCATTCTTGACGTGATACTAATAATCTTCAAAGATGCACGCCACCTTAAACACGCAATTGAAAGAAATAATATAAAATAAACATTCTTAAAGAAGATAAGAAACAACTGTGCTCGGCGTAACCCGAATTTCATACGTCGATACGTAAACATTGGTCCCGCAGCAAATACGTTTCTTGTAATTTCTCGGTCGACTCCTGGTCAGTGGCAGACTGGATAAGCAAGAGGTCCTCAGCGAAGGTAATCCGATGAATAATGCAGATGAATGAAGGCGTCTGAAGGATCTGTTGTGTCTATCGAAAAGAGCATGGGTCCTGCTACGCTCTCATGGGTCTAAAATACCACGGACCTTTCGTATTCGCCGATTTCAAAGGTTTCATCCAGCATTTCAACGAAGAAGGCTTTTTATTCGTCATTTTTCCAATTTCTGGAAATCGTTTTCTCCCTTTGAAAAGCCTGTTAATGCCGTCGTAATGAACGCCCCGCGCGATTGATACCGACACTAAAGCGAAACAATGGTGCCGCCGATCGATCGTGTGCATCCTGGTTACGCTCCTCAGCTACGCGCTCTGAGACAATGCAAATGAAACGGAAGCCATGTCTGCCACGGCAGGAAAAAATTTATGAGCATTGTCCGTGCTTACCGCGCAAGCTGATTCGACGAATAAAACAGATGAACGCCAATGGAAACGTAGATCGATGCTGGGCACGAAGGTGGACCTGCTGTCGGGGATCAATTTAATTTGACGCTGTTCGCCGATGATCCCGTGAATGGGGACGAACGAGTATTCTTTCAGGCCGATTGTTCCTTCCCTTCTCTTCTCTCGTCGCGGTTCTTCATCGAGATTTTTTCGCCTTCTGCGGCGATCTTTCACATTGTTTACGCGTTGAAAGGAAATATGCTTTCGCGTTAAAATTCACGATATTCGAATCGTTGATCGACGCTTGAATCGGATGGTCGCGCGAGGAATAGCTGGCTCGACGAAAGTCTGCAATCATTCGGAACTCAATGGCTACGTAAATGTGCCAGTAGATAACGTTTAGTAAGCGTGGATTTTGTTCTGTTCGAGGCTAATTTAATTTAGTAGCAGCAAGATTTAATTTAGCTCGAAGGTACGTTGGAAAAAATTGGAAATTGTACGTTGGAATAATTTACAGATCAGAATAATATTCGGTTCTTGCGCGATTTTTAACGTCGACACAATGCGATGAAAATTGATTATAAATACGACTTTCGAAAAACCGAATAATAAAAGAGTAAAGCGAAAGAATGAAACGAAAAGAAGAAAAAAGTTAAGAATAAAAAGAACGACCTGCTATTAAATAAACCAAGAAATTATTAAAAAAAATTTTCTTCTTATATCTCCTATACTATATATACTTTGCAATTTATCAGCACACATTTATCACATTAAGCACAATTTTTCAATGTGATAAAATAGCACAAGCGGTGTCTTCATTGAGACAATGTTCTTATCATTAAGATCAGTCGATCTGGGTTATTTGCAGATATTTGCTCGTTTGTTAGGTTTGCAACATGTGTTCTTTTCAGCCTACAAGGCTCGCATATGTTATGTTATATATTATTATTACTATTCTTTTCTTGTAGCTGCTTAATTATGCCTCGATTGTTTCTTTCTTCACTTTAATGACGATTACTAAAAACAATCAGTCAGTGATATTAATTATAGTAATTGTAACGTTATTTTTAAAATAGTCAAAAGATATGGAAATTGTTATAGCATACTTTTACTAATATTATTTTTAATAAAACTCTAAATGTAAGTTTCATTTTGCAACTAATATCTTTACACTAGCAAATTATTGCACATATATATGCATAAAGTAGGCTGCAAAGGAAACTCTAAAATCTAATTTTGACATTAATACATTCTAAACATTAATACAAACGATAATTAATATTAATTATTATAAATAAGACAGCAATAATCAGTTAGTTCACAGACAACTGATTCAATGTGTCTGTTCAATGTCTTGTATTGGCATATACATATTTCTGGTCGCATTCTGAACACCGATATGCATAGATTTTATAAAACATCAAGTTAAAAACAAAGATAGAATTTGAGTGACGCAGATGCATAAATTTCTTACTTTCATTTGAATGTTAACTTATTCGACTTCACGATCAAGAGATATGGCAAGAAGATACACAATGAACAGTAGAAAAATGATTTCTAAGCATCGAACTTGGAAAATATTACGAAAATATCGTTCCATGTAACATTTTCCTACAATGGCATTTAGTATCCAAAAGCTTACGAATGACAGTGCATAAGTGAGAAAATAGAAGAAAGCTTGAAATTTCATTTAAAATTGAGCAGAGGGAAAATTTGATTCCGTTCTTTATTAAAATTGATCGTTCAGCTTCTAACAAGTTCGTTATTGTAGTCTGGCTTTCCCGTATTTTCGCTTCGAAAGATTCGTTGTGGTGGCCAAAGCCTCGTATTTTTCACTTGATAATTACAATTTTCGACGTAAGCTGTGCGTGCTGGTTGCCTATTGCCAAGTTCTATTAACGCAAAACAACAGTAATAAATTTTGTATAGAACACCACCCTGCCATTATTAATCAAACCACGCCACTTTCGTTATAGCTCGTTTCAAAAGAATCGTAGTGACGCGTGTTAAATTCGCTGAGAACTTATTGTTCAGAAACATGAATTCTGCGCGACTTGATTTTTATTTTAATTAGGACATCGAGTTATGAAGATCGAGTACAACAGCAATACATCTCTATCGAGCTGTGTGTAAATGTCGGTTCAAAAAGTGGGAAAAATTGAACAGGGGAAGACTATTTTACAACACGCTTAAAGTTCATGTCAAGTTTTTAATTAATAAACGTTGCTTTCCAACCGATGGCTCGTTTCAGTTATTTTTTAATTATAAAACGTTTGATAGTTGTTTCCATTTCTGTATTATTCTGCTGGAAATGCTTCAATCTATTAAATAATCGATATAATCAATCGATATAACATTTTGAGGAATAACACGGAAATATTATTTACGATAGCCACGGTGAATAAACGATATGACAGGATGTATGACATGAATGTGACCTGATCGAATCATTTAATAACGATAATGCAGGTAAACCAAAGTTTATAAATGTTTAGCGCACTCTACATATCAAATTTCTTGTATAACGCGGTAGAAATTATTTATTTCTTTGACATCATTCGATATTTGATACAAGATTTAACATTATTTATTCTTCCACCTCATAACATTAATTCTAAACAGGAGTTAACAATTGTTTGACAGAACTGTACAAATTTCCTTCAGTTCTAATTTCCTGTTCCAATTTTTCTTACAAAGAAACGTCTCCGCATTTACAGAATATCGCTCGATGTTTCGATCGTAGATCTTTCTGTCAGTCAGTGTTCGGATAAACGAGCTTCTCATAAAATTCGGATCGTTCGTTTGTGTACCGCGGTAGTCGCCAAATAACGCTCGTAGGTAGGTGCGACCTTAAATAAATAAAATAAAAAGAAAAGAAAAGAAGTGGAGAGAAAAAGGAGTGAGAAGAGAAAAAGAAGGCAAAGAAGCACGGTGACCGAATCGAGGCGTCTCGTTAGTTAAATGTCGTTCATACGGAGCCGCAAATGCTGCTATTAATATTAAGCGGGGCCCAGTACCAGTTTCAAAGAGATTTCCTTGCTCGTACGAGGCTGGCAGCGCCCTTTGAAAAGAGCCCTTACGGGCCAATGAACCTATGCAAGGGTGTGAATAGAAACACTTGTGAAATTAATGTGCCGGAATGTCGACGACCGGCTGACCCGTATATCGAACGCGAATCTGTGTACTTACGAGGAATTTTTACCTCGCGACGAGGCCAGAGGTTGAATCCGGGTGGCACGTAATCAAGGCAGAAGGTCGCGCGCCAATTTTTCACGTCGATGTTCGAAATTAAACGGAAGACAGGCTGGCGCACCTGCACCGATTTTGTAGCTGTGTGCGCGTCGTCCAGAGGCAATTTTCTATTTCATTAATTCACATGATAACCAACTCTTCGACGGTCGCGAGAATAAGTCTCCTCTTTTTTTTAATTGGTGCTCGCTGGATCGTGACGCGTCCATTACGACACGGGCTGCATATACCTGTGAACAAATAATTCATTTACTACAAATTTAACAATTTGCGTCCTAACGTGAAACTCTGCGTCCCAGTTCTCATCCGATTCCTTTGCGTTTATCAGCCACTCGTTTGCCTCTAGCTTCACTGCTTCTTCAAAGTTGCGTTGTAAACATATTGGAAATTTATTAGAACAGTCAGGTCTACAGTATTACCAATTAAATTAGTAATAATAAATAAAAATAAATTTACCACGATGGCCAGATGCATCTCGCTACGAGAAATGGAAGCAGCTTTCTCTTTAACCCCATATCTCCTAACTTGTATACGCATTTTCAGATCCGTTTCAAACTTTACCAATATGATCAGGATAGTCGTGTCTCGTCACGGTGTTCATGAAATTCCTAAACGTTCTGTGTAGTACGAGCGCCGGTCAAATATCAACCAGACCGCGTGTGGCACATCTCCGCAGCGTCAATTATCCACATGGAACTGCGTGAGAGTTCAAATATACCTACAGTTAAAGAAGAAATATCCAAATTCCATTAAAATCATCAAAAAATATCCAAAATCCATTAGTTACTCACTTACTTGACACGACGGATCAGATGCGCAGGCTAAAAAGGCATTGCCCTCCAGATTTAAACATTAGATTCAGCTAGAATCAAACATACGATTGTTGAGAATTTTGAGTCTTAAGAATCGAAATAACGGTATAGGAACACTAAATTTACACTTAGAATTCATATCAGAATACTTACATGTTTATTTGATAAAGGATTTCAAAGATATTCATCGATACACACTTGCACGCGTCTCACCTTCTTCCATACCAGACTGTTAACTGAACAGTTTACATTTCTTTGTTTTCGAGACGCCGCGCACACACATACTTCCACACACTGATATTCACATACAAGTATCACTACTACGCAGCTAACCTAGTCTAGCACATAAATAACGATAATCACTTATTATTCGCGTTATAGTACCACGCCAGAATAATTTACTTATAATTCTCAATAAGAATTGATTGTAAAATTCTTCCAAATAAAAAAGAATGTTTCACTGACGTTCCACTGCACGTGCTGATTTGTTTGTCGTTTCATCGGTAGATAACGCAATGAGCGAGGAAACTGTACGTCTTCGGTTGCACGACGCACGATTATTAAGTTTACTTTATTTGAGAACGCAGAGGTCACTGCAATTTTGCGTAGATCGCGACTACGGTTTGAGGATGAAACATTAGCAAGAAACGTTGAAAACACATTTTATCTGCGACGCCTCGAGACAAGTGTAACGCCAGCAAACGTGGAAGCTGTTGGCAAACCGATCGAGCACGATCGACGCGTGAGGATCAACGAAATTTGCTCGAAAGTTAAATATTGGTCGTGGAAGCGTGGTTTCCATTATTCGGAGAGTTGGAGATCCGCAAAATCACGAGCACCGAAAGAGGCAGCAGCAGGGCAATGTTTCAACCGCAACGAAGAAGTAGAGCAATTCGCATGCGATTGCTTTCTGACCCAGCTCTCCACTTTCTGTGAAACTGCAATGAAAAACTTAGCAATCTGACGGCAAAAGTGTATAGAACAAACGGGGCATATACGTAAAAAAAATAAGTCGGTTGTTCTTCTTGAAACATTTTACCGAAGTATAAAGTTAGCAACAGAGTCCGGTTTGTATTTGACCGAGCCTCGTGGTGATATACACGGTGATCTGGCAAATTATCTTCTTGTTCTCAACGTGAGAAAACCATTGCAATTTTAGACAGTGAGGTGTCTAGTTGTTGTATTGTAACGTACAAGGTGTTCAAAAGAAGGGTCCATGAATTATAGTACTCACCAAGAGGAGCAAAAAATGTCCAATCGACGTGGGTCCTGCGATCAATCCTTTCGACGTGAAATCGATTTTTATCATTTACAAACATTCGATGTCACGAGCGAGTTTCTTCTTCGAACGTAAACAGAGAAAGAGTGATTGAGAAGTGCGTTAGCTCAACATTGTCAACACAAAATCATTACTAATATCAACAGAGATTACTTCATAGAGGCAAACAAAGTAAAAACCTTCTTTGTTACAGCAAATGTTCGATATGTTTTCCTTCCATTGCAATGCAAAGCTCACGTCCACGTATCATAGATTGCTTGTGTTGACAGCCTTCAGCCAACGTACTTCTGAATCAATCTCTTTGTTTACGCTCGACGAAGGAACTCGACAGCGACATTAAATGTTCTGAAATGATAAAAATGGATTTTACGTCGAATGGATTGATCGCAGCAGCTGTGTTGATTGCACATTTTTTTCCTTCCCTCGATAACCACCATAATCCCCGTAAAGCCTTTTTTTCAATAGCCTGTACAATGTCAGAGCCTCGTTAAGATGATTATAGTTTTTTCCCCTGGGAAAAATCATCGTTAAATCCCAAAAGTGTTTTAATGAGATGAAATTTAAAGCCGATAATTACAAATGGCTGAAGTATTTTTGTTATAACTTGGGCTAGAGCTAGAGCTATAACTTAGGCTAGAGAAAAGTATTAGGTTGCCCGAAAAGTGTCCTTTTTTCGCAAACGTGTTTATCCCAACGTAACAAAATAGATCCTACGTAATTCGACAAAATAATATAAAACAAAAAACGCTGTGCGTCTATTATTTCTTCATAAAACGAAAGAAACTTTTCGGACAACCTAATAGTTTGCCTGAAATTTAATAATTTCCAAAAATAGTAATATTATAATTTGTAACGGACGAGAAATTATCCACTGCTTACGTGTTTAGTAAATTTGAAGTTAGCTGATTCGTAATATCACGTTACAATAAAATATAATACTTTTATTCACAGATAAGTATTTGATAGCCACAGGATATGTTGCGATCTAACTAATGGAAGATGGCTATTTCGTAAATCGCTAATAGCAAGTGGATAAGTAACATAGTAATTACGAGCTACCTATAACATAGGAAGAACGACAAAACAATTTAATCGAAGCCTATTTTTAAAAACTACAGATATTATACGTAAAGAGTAAATTATTTGATTATCGCAGAAACAATTTACTAATTTTAATAATATATATATACATATCTAAGCATTAAATACAATTAACATCTGAGAATATCGACAACAATAATTCTCTAATATACGTACACAGAATTATTTGTTGTATTCTTTGTTTATTTCTACAAATAATCAATTCTTAAATCCAATTATTTATGTAAAATTTCTACTCACTGTCCAAATAATATCTGGTGACATTTATACTACGTAGAAAGTAATTTGACGTATTGTGCAGGAATTGCATTCTCTTACCTACTACTAAGTATTTCCCATGAAGCTTTCACTCTTTATATAGATGTAAACACATTTCGTTTTCGTTTAACATGCAAATCTTGTTATTAAATAGATGTACAGCCATTTCAACACACCACATACTCTCTGACAATTAACACATGGCGCACGGGGAAAAACAGAAGAGCGTCGTTAGTAGTCGTACCAACTTTGCATGTAGGAACTAGTGATTATACCAACCTAACATTTTCCTCGACAAATCTCCCATCTGCTCGTTTCGTCTTCCTAGGAACACATTATCATTGCATTGAGCACGATAACGAAGTAATATAGAGTATGCAAATTTTTTGAAATTCTTTAAAATTACAATACTTTCAAAAATACGAGAATATACGATAATTGCAGCTCAGTTCCTTTTGATGACTGTGGTACACGTTACATACACATATTCAGAACCACATGCATATAACATATAATGCCATATGAGAACATTGCAAATTTAGATATTTATATATATACACACACATTTATGTACACGTGTACATAACTGCAATACGGTACGAAGTGATACAAATGCAGCAGAAAATTGAAAAGTAGTATTAGTGAAATAATACTGTCCTTGTGATAATAAGATGTGTTATCAAAAAATTATTTGTTGCCATTTCACACGAGTAATATGTACGTATATGTATATACTTATTTATTTCTTCAATTACAATACTATTTAACCGTAGAAACAACGAACTTTAATCGGTACTGTATGTTGGTACTACGTCATTCGCCATAATGTGTTAGATAATATCATAAATTTGATTCCAAGAGATAGTTATAAAAGATTGGTATTATGTGAGTATGGGAGACTGAATTTCGCAGATGGTAGAAATGGCCAAGAGCTATCGATACGAAGATACTAGCGTTGCAAGAACGATGATATGGTAGGTACGGCAGTGTATTTTATGCTTCAGACCTGGAGAATCATAGTGAGTTTTCATGTATTCAGACGAAACATCTGCCATAAATGTTTTATACACATAAATATTTTACTATTGGGAAGTATTATCCATAGAATATTGACGACTATACTATGACGTATCTATAATACGACCTGTCTATAGGTTACATTTAAACATTTTTAATTCCAAAATCTTTATAAATTACAAATATCTTCAAGCACGCTCCTATGTCCATAAAATTTCCATAAATCAGAGTAGAGGAAATTCGTAGGATAAGGATAAAATGAAATGTCAGGGAGCGTACGAGTATTTAATATTTCTCTGCGAGACGAGATTACAATATTAAAATTGAAAGAGATATTAAATCTATCAGAATATAAATGGTATTGATAAATCTCGTACCTCAAATTTGACGAAATATATTCAAGGGAAACGAAAGATGCAAAGAAATGATGTGAATTCTACAAATACTCGATATTACATGAACAAACGCTTAATATAAGAATCTTTAGCAACAACGCTCACGAGTTATTCATTTAACGCGTGTACGTCCATATTAGCGTTAAATACTCAGCTCACGTTTCTGCCAGATTACTCTGATTACTGTATTGTCCAACGGTCTCTGTGAGTAACGGGTGCAGCAGCGAACACAACGTTTTAACGTTGAACATACGAAGCGGCAAATGCCTATCCTAAAATTCCCAGGATGTGAATGATAATTCGTTTCTCCTAACGAGTTTTCGTAATTTAATTTCTCAACGCGTTGCATTACACACACGAGCTGCGTAAACAAGGTGCAGCGATGTGTTTGATCGCGCGTTCGTGGTAACCATAATGGCGTATAATTCGCGTTAAAGGTTGCGAAATAATATCGATAAAATAAAATACAGAGGAAATGCAATCGTTATAATTTTTAATAATGAAACGAACCTCTGCTCAGGTTCTGTGCCACTCTAGTCCTGTCTCTGTAAATATTAATTTGCATAAAAATTCACAGTCTGTTCAATGCCCGAGGGTTTACTTGTATTAAGTTACTGATTTTACTTATTATAATTTTTATAGGTAAAGCGAATCTCTGTGTAAGTTCTATATCGCTCCATTCGTGCCTATGAAAATATTAATTTGCATAAAAATCCGCGGTCTAACGAATATCAGAGAGTTCGGGTTCGATTGAATCAGATTATTCGATTAAGCTGCAAGTTATTGAAATTTTATTTATTGCAATTTCCCGCAAATTCGCAGTTGAGACGAACAATTCTTAAGCATTAACTCGATTTAATAATCACGAGAGATTGTGTCATTTTTATGCAACTATTAAAGAGAATTTTAATAGCTGCAAGAAGGAGAAATTTTCTCCTTTAGCAAGGGCTCTGAAGAAAGACTGACGTGAAATAACAAGGCTGAAAGTACTCCTGATACAATATAGATCAAAGTAGCTGATTTTCCTATTTTCATTGTAGCTTTAACTTTCAAACTTAATTAACCTCAACGCATTAACTAAATGTACGTTGTTTAAGACATTCCGCAGACTTTACGTGAAATATGTGATATAAAACCAATTATGAACTGTTACGTTGCAATGTATTTACAATGCATTTACAATGTGGAAGGTAGAATGAGTGCAGGATAAAAACGAGCGAAAGAATGCGAATCGCGGAAATGTAATAAAGTAACACATTCCCGTTCGCTATTCACCGAGATTGTTGTTTACTGAAAAGAAAAAAAAGAACAGAAATATCTGTATAGCCAGCGGGGCTGGTTTCATAAGCGTAAAAAGAGAAGTCTTAATGAAAGAATTGTGAAATAGACTTTATTGCGAATTTAACGTCCCTGTGCCTTGCTTCTACTTCCAAAATATTTTGCGTGCTGTAAGTAAAACGTCGAGAGCAAGTTTATCGAACTATCAGTCGTACTTCTACGAAAAGTGTCTTTCCTTTACAAACACGTCTTTTACAACGATGCATCTTTATACAAACACGAAACCTAATCCGTCAAACGTTGTGATCTTTATCTTGATAGAACAAAATGGATCGTACGTAATTCGATAAAATAATATAAAACGAAAAATATTGTGCATCCATTATTTCCTTATAAAACGAAAGAAACTTTCCAAACGACGTAATACTTACGTTTTACACACACTGCTGTGAATAATTTATAGACTCAGCCACATTTTCCGTGTTATTTCTTCAATATTTCCAAGAAACTGATCATGCCTGGATATGTCAAGAGAAATTCTTTTTCTAAAGAGTAGATTGAACGCTGCGGAGTATCAAGCGATGTTGCATGGCGAATTATTAACATACTGCGCTATTCTCATTGATACGTAAAACGAATATTTTCCAATGAAACATCGAAATTTCTCAATTTCGGCGTTTACGGTGTTCTCCACGAGCACTGTTCAATTTTTCTTTGTTGTATCTTATTTGTATTATATCACGACACGAAATTATATAAACGATTTTGTTAATTTTTGTTTTAGTATTACAAAAAATCTGACAATAGTCAGAGTTTATAGTTATTATTTAGTTATTATTATAGTTATTATTTTGAGTTTATAGTTATTCATACTATCATATTATATATGTCGAGTTAGTTTTGAGGTTAGGGGCGTTTAACGAACCTTCATTTGGATTAGCTATTTTTTTAGTATACAAGATAGATGATAGTTAATGGTACAAATATGATTATTATAAAATAAAGTTCACTAACAACAAACAATTTCACTGCACAATAATAAGTTCTCACTAAAGATTTATATTAGAATAACAATGATTACTTAGTCACTAAATGAATATAATAATAATTCACAAGGTGATTATATGACTATTACAGGATTTGACAATTAATCGTGACGATTAGATACTCGAGATGCTAATGACAATAATCTTAGATTCAATAACAAATACACGGTCAACAGGATAGCAAATGCGCTTCCTTACTCGTCAAAAGTCCAAGTCGAACTGAACTCATGTACTTTGCTATGTAACTCTCTGTATATATAACTATGTTTTTTAAGGAGAGCTATACAACTACGTCAATCCTCTTCTAGGCAAAAACTACGTTGTTAAAGGGACTAGATGTGTTACTTCGAACCCAAATCTACTGTCACAAATCTCGGGTAAACATAATCGCATCAAATCATAAACAACTGCTTCTAAGTTTTATTATTTAAGTACAGCTATAGATTAAAGTATTGGGAATTTTTCCAAAATTTCCAAAAGAAAAGCCCCGATGTTCTTTCATTTCCGACATATATAATATAATTAATATGATTAATATACATATATAATAGTGTGAATAATATATATATGTAAATTCTATGAAATTCAAACTACACGCCAATCGACATTTTTACTTTTGTTTGGTTTTACCCGTCGTCATTTGCTGAATAGAATAAATCACGAGAGAAGAACGATAATTTAGGACTTAGAAAATCGATTCTCCATTTTTCAGATAAAACTTGTAGTAGATTTGTTACTAACTGTTATTGTATTTAATTCAATTGTTCCTAAAATGAACTCGATTTTCCAAAATCGATCGCCTGATTTACCCTCAGGATTTACCTTATTACATATATATAATATCTCGTTAGCATGATCACGCGTTTGCCTCCAGACTCTCCGTAAAAATTGTATTACGCGTGCCTTGCGTTCTGTACCTCGTCCGCGATTCCATTCAGCACCATGATCGAGCCAGAGACTGGCAAACGAACAAAAATATAACTTGACTAAACTAATCTTGGAAATTAATTCCACCGATTGTACAGCCGGCGTGAAACGAAACCATAGCCGAGAAACAATTCGCCGAGATTCACCATGAACGCATCAGCTGCGTCGTTTCCGGTGAATACTGCAAGCATCGAATTGACGTTGGCGAAACCACGTTTTAACGCAGCATGCGCTCGTCCTGTGCGTTCTGAATTTAATACGAGGGTCGTTCTAAGTATGGTAGCTTCCTCTCTTCGAAGCAGACAGGATTGGAAATTCCAAGCGGCCGGAGGAAGACGAAGCAAGTGCCAGGAGACTTCCGTTTGCCAACCGCGAACCCGTTAGCTCGGCTACTCCTTCGAGAATAGAATCCAATTTAAACATGGCACGATTCCCAAGTCATGACACCGACTCGGCCTAACTGGCGCATACTCGCCAACTCTACTTCTGCGCCCGAAATGTAACAGCAAGATATACGCCACGAAATTCGGGCTTGTAAGTGTCAAGGGCTGGCACGTGAACGAAAAGCAAATATTACCGCGGGTGACCTCGTTTCATGCAAACGTCCTTCTCTTTTACTTTACAAATACGTATTACAACTGTTACTCTACACGGATTTCACGAGGATAACAGAATTGGTGATCTTTCGAGTTGAACAAATATCGCCAATGATGCGCTTCCTATCAGAGACGTTTGAAAGGTGCGTCACGGAGATCCTAAGCTCGTGACGCGAATATTTTTGTATGCAACGTAATGATACGATATTCTTATCTAATGCAAAAATAGTCAAAATCTTCACGCCGTGAATTTGGAAGTTCCGCGACGTGCGTTTACAAGCATTCTGATGCGGGAGATTTCATTGTTAATATTCGTTGAGGTTCTAAAATGATGAAAAGGAAGCAACGATTGGGATAATTCATTTTATACAAATTCACCTCAATCCTGTTGCTTTGAATTGTTTTATTATACTACGTTTTATATTATATTATGTTATATGTTATATTATATTATGTTTTATGTTTCAGCTGGTTTTATTATACATGTTAATTTATTAAACGGACGAGTGATAAAATTGTAATAGTCAGTGTATATTAAAATCACTTTAAATACAAGTAAGGAGATACCGTATCTTGTTATAGTTGCTCGCTCAATGTTACTGTTCAACTCTACGGCCGCTATTCGGCTGTACGACTCGCTATAATGATTCGCTGTAATGCTCGCCATACTTTGATTGTCCTAGAGGGCGCGTTCGTCTATTTGTATCAGTCGGTGGACTTACAAAGGTTCAAATGTAACTCCGGTTGACGATTACAAATAACAGAGATAATATTTTGTTCGGAATTCATTTACTTTTGAACTTAGCAGAGCAAAATAATGTTGACACTCCAAGGCCAACAGTACGAGTCACTCCCGATTCAAATTTTCCGTTGACTCATGTGCCGCTACAGGAGGGCACGTTTTTTCTTAAATAAATTTGCAAAGTTTCTGTAACGTATGAAATTTTTCATTAGGACGATACATAGGAAAATATAACAATATAATTGAGAATCGAAATTCTATTCATCTGCCTCGTTTGCTGGCTGACATTGACTAATTTGTCGCGACAAAATGATATAAAGTGTAGAAGAGCCGGACCATTGAAGAACTTGAAGAAAGTGACGTAAAAGAGAATAGTTTGCGTCCGGAAAAATGTCAACAATTTTTCGAGAAAGAAGTTCAAAAATCAGCGAGTACATAGAATGTTCTTAAAAAATGAAGGATAATAAATTATTAATTATTACGCATCACAGGAGCCATTTGTTCACCCTGAAATATAAATTTAAATATTGTAAAACCACAAAGTAGAAGTATGCATTTCACGAAGATAAAAATGAAACGTGTAATTAATCCTTGGAAGATAGAAACGACATATGTAATTAATTTCTGAAAGATAAGAATGACATATGTAATTAATTGCTTTTGAGATTTATTGATCGCCTGCATTTTTACACTTTATTTCTCCGTGGCATGTTAAAATGCTAAATTGGCCATTTTCAGTACAATTGAATCTAATTTGGTAAATAGAAATACGTTTTATAATGTTTTATGATATCGCCGTTACAAGTATGGTTTTAAGTGGTTCCATATTTTCTGCCAGAACATTTATTTCCACTTATGAGCGGCTGCATAATAGCTACGTTTTTCACCCTGGCATTAATACGTGTAATAAGCATAGCATCCTGTAACAAAGAGATTTAAAACCATATTCAATAGGTATCAGAAGTGATATTTATTTATTTAATTCACATATATTGGAATTTTAACTAGGAGCCATGAACACTTATTAATAACACAAAATATAATACCAAAAAAGAATTGCGATAAAACAGATCAAAACGATGAAACAGACAAATGGAATTAAGTGGTAGTGCAGATATAATTAAACTTAACGTCTTTGTTCCGTTTTGGTGAAATTAAAAAGTTGCATAATGCAAAATATGATAATATGTATAATCATTAAACAACACAAGAGAATCATATGAGAGGCCTTATTTTTCATTTTACATTGACGCGTGTATAACAAACAAATCATACCATGTATACAGATAACAGATAATCTTCATTTTCCATCATTTCCTATTAAAATTCACTTATTTAATCGTAAAGTATCATGAAAATAAAAAAAAAAAACCAGTAAGGATAGTAAATCGAAAGTTCGTCCAAAGCCGAGAGGCACGGACTAGAATCAATAATAATAATAATAATAATAAAAACCAATGAAAATGTACTTGGAATTTTCTCCTCTGATCTTCGGTTGCTGTCACGAGCTGACAACAGACAATCTCTTTGATTTAGAGAGGCGAGAATATAACATCTTAAGATCCTATAAAAATAAATTCAATCTAAAACGTTCAATATTCAATAAAAAGCAATTCAAATAAAAGTCAATTCATAATTGAGCGAAATCGTTGGCGTAAAATTCAATTGGCTCGATAAAATATTTTTTATGAATATTTCACGGCACAATGGAAGACAAATGTAACAAAGAAGAATCTCAACGAATGGTTTGCTCGAAAGAACGGGAAACTTTTTGCCATTTAATGGCCGTAGACACGTAATATAACGATAAAACTTTATTTCACGATCATCGACAATTACACGAATTTTCCTTAAGGACAGGAAACTCGGCGAATTCTAAATTGCACGCCGAACGTTACCGCGAATTCTAGCGCAGTTAATGACGATGACTTTCTGATCGTTGAAAAGACACAAAGACGTACGCTCGTTGAGGTTGAAGAGGTGCACGGGCCAACGTACCTCTAAAAACGACACGGAGGGAAGTTCTATTCATCGAGAAATTGGAGAGCAGTCTAGTAGCGAAGGCTTAACGAATTCTAGCTTTCTATAAATATTTAGCATCAGATGTTGCTTTGGTTTTAGTTTGACCGTTTCACGATGCTCGCTCACTGCTACGATCTTTAGGATGGGAGGATTTATTCGAAATACTTCGCGTTCAAGATGATTACTCTCCTTCTCGTTATATATAATTTGCAGAGAGACGATGCGTCAAATTAGAATGAAACAGAGTTCTTAATTAACTCTGGTTCTTACGTTCGTGTTGAAAAATATAGCGAGAAGAATTACGTTAGAGGACACACGAGGCGTAAATCCTAACGTAAATGAAATCGTGCAAATATACGATGCATCAAATACAATTTTTGGTTGTAATATAATTTTCATAAATATTTGACAAATAATATTTCTGCGTGAAATATTCTTCTATCTTTTATTTTTAAATAGATTTTAATATACTATGATAAATTATTATTTAATCTATTTATGATTTATTTAATTTATTCAATTTATTTATGAAAAACTATTTATGTAAGTTCATATTTTTATGAGGAAGAAGGAAATGAAACCTAGACAGAAGTTAAGTTAAATATTCTGGATATTTTTACATTTCCAAGTTTGCTATTACTACACGAAAATCCGCGGTCTACTAATAATCATTGCTAATATCGCAACTAATATGCCACTTAATGAACGTAAATTGATGAATAATAATGAACACGATGTAGGTAAATCTTTGAGCGCAACAGTTTTGTTACAAGTCGAGTCCGCGTCTCGGAATCACGAGAAGTTTGCCGATTTAATTAAGAAAATCGCGTGCCTGGCGTTTTAAATCGAACAGTCGAACGAAAAACTAATAAGAAAATGATACGTAGGAATTTGCATAAAGCTTGGCGGAAGCGACATCATGGAATAATAATCGAATTTAATTTCCACGTAACGCAGAAACGCGAGGAAAATGATTGGAAGGAAGTGGAAGCTAGCCAGTGGAAAATAACATCGTTCCGCATAAAATCCGTGATTACTCCGATGCGCTTTCGCTCTATCGTAAAATTGAACGAGAGAATATCGCGCTTTCTTTCTTTCGTCAATTCAGTCGCGTCACAGCATCGTTTAATTGCATCTAGTTTCCCTTCATTTGGATATTACTCTTTCTACAGCAAAATAAAATGCGTTTCTCTTTTTTTCAATTTACTTACTCACAGTTACTAATTATTAGCAACTACAGTTGTATACAATTGTATTTCATCTCGTTGGCCTACGACATAGACAATATTATGTTAGACTAACACGCTACATATTTACCTTTGCTATCATAAATATGTACAACATTTATCAATGTGTGAGTTATTAAACGACTACAGTTGTATGCAATTGTATTTCATCTTGTTGGCCTACAACATAGACAATATTATGTTAGACTAGCACGCTACATATTTACCTTTGCTATCATAAATATGTACAGCATTTAGCAATGTGTGAGTTATTAAACGACTACAGTTGTATGCAATTGTATTTCATCTCGCTGGCTTACGATATAGACAATTTCATATTGGACTAGTGTACTGTTTACTTTTACTGTTTGCTCATACATACATGTACGAGGTTTACGTTGTATTAGTTGACATGTTTGTATACCTATAACTAGACTGCGGCTGTTTTTTTAAATTCAAAGTTTTAATATAAATACGAATAAAGAAATGGAACTTAACACTTTGACTGCCACGTTGGTTATATACGACCGGCCACGGTTTCTCCTGTGACGGTAGGTGGTCATTGGTGACCGGAGCGCTTGAACTTCTTACAATTATAAAAATTCAATGAAAAGTGACAGTTAGGGCATTTTGAATATAACCGATAAATAGAAGATACTTTGAAATAAAAAGTGCCCCATTGAACGATTAAACATTTTTATTGGAACAACAATAAAAAAAAATGAGAACAAATCTTGCATCTAACGGTGCACTGTGTTTGCATGTATATCTTTATGGGGTAATCTACGAATATTATTATAAACACAGCTTAGAAAATAATCGTAAATATTGCTTTATAATCGTATAATTGAAGTTAGAAGTGTGCACATACCTTACTATTATATATACAATGAGCAAATACTGTTTACTAATATCTTCTACACGTTTCAACAATATATTCTGCACGTTTTGCTTGCGACGAAATAACGAATTCGAATGGTTTGTTGAAATAAACTGTTGTTATTTCTGTATTCAAAGGTAGGGTCATATTAGCTGTTATTTTATTCTTTGGATAAATCTATCACACCGTTCTGAGCCGAAAAACTTTATGCACTTTCTTATATGGACTAGGGATAAAAACAAAAGAACATCTAAAACATATCGATTAAATCTATCGATTGTATCTAGAACTATTTTCTAGTTACTATTTATTGTAACTAGCGCATCTGCATATGGATGGCGAGCGCGAACTCACGTTGTCATTTTCAACGTAAACGAAGTCTTGTTACAATATGTCGCTATCAACTACCAACAAGATAAACGGTTCATTGGGGAAGAATGTTGTCTTACATCATCGATTTATTATTATTTTGCCATTATATACTTTGAATAATAAAAATACTTCTATGGCGTCCTGAGCGAAACATGTGATTTCGACGTGACAGTCAAAGAGTTAATTTCCAAATATTATAACAGATGCTTTATTTCGCACGTTTCATATATTTTCGTGTATTATATGAATTGCGTGCATTTCTGCACCTTCAATTTTACCATAAATGAATAAATATCCGCAGTCTACTTGTAACGCGTGTCGGTAGTAGTGAATGACGTTACTTCTCTGCGATTAGATTAGTTTAAAGCTAAAACTTTAGGGACGCGTCTGTTAGGAACTGAGAGAAACGTTTTGTTCCTTTCTTCTTACGTAGGATCTGCTTTAGGTTGCTTGGAATCTTCAGTTGTCGTCCTTCGTTAAAATGTATTCTGTTCGAGATTATAACTTTGGAGCTGATATCTACCATTATAAATATGAATTAAGTTAAGTAATGCACATAAATGTATGAAGATAAATACTATGTATTTTGCTTCTCTTGAAAAATTCTATGTTTTGAGAGAAAAAAAAACACGATTCTTTATATTTAATCTCGTATAAAATACAACTCTTGAAGGCACAATTTAACCTTCCTGCGATTCTGAAATTTTTATATTGCAATGTTACTTTCATTTTGGGTAACGAGGAAGATTAATGTTTCAGAAGAAAGTTTAACATGGAACTGAAATGAGAAATCACGCAGACTAGCAACAACTTTTTCGTACATTGCTCAAACTTGAGGTTTGAGGATTATTAACGTTAGGAAAATACAATTGGATGGAAAATGATGATTGGAAGAAAAAAATGCAGTTTATTAGGAGGATTAAATACATCAGAAACAGAATTATAAACAATTATGGTTTCTATTTATTTTATTTTTTTATTATTATAATTACCATATACTGGAACTTGAAATTCAGAAATTCTAATGTAGAAAAAATGTTCGATAAAGAATCGCGATCGAATATATTTACACGCGATTTTACAAGAAAATTAGATTCGTGTCGATAATTGTGTTCATTAGCTGTATATGAATAATCGATAATAATATTACGTTAAATGTGTGCTGGGAAAGTTCATAATAATATCAGGCACGATAATTCTATTGACCTAATATAATTAGACCACGAGTCAACGACGCGGTGAATTCACGGATTTTTGCTTCAGCTCGAAATTGCACGGCCCAAGGTAACTTACGATACACAATTGTATCGCAATTGGTTACCCGCTAAATTAATTTTGGTCGTGCATGTTATTATATATTCTTCTCTCCCTCTCATTTTAATAATATTTAACGAGCAACCTTTTCTTTCTAATTTTAGATCATTTCCAAAGTTACTTATACTATAATTTTATTATTTCGTTTCTATATTATAAAGTCGTATATCATACAATATATACAATATAATATAATATCATTATAATATTAATGAAATAAAAGGAAATAAAAAATTAAACAGTGTTACAATATAATTATAATATTAACACTAGAACTACCGACAGTTAAAACAAAGCTATTTCTATCAAAACCAGTCAAAATGTTTTTAAAAAATACGTAATAGTAGAATATTTTTATATTTATTGATTTATTACTTTCTTACACAAAAGGATGTCATATATTCTTACAAATATTATGTAGTACATTTTTGGTTATACCAATTGCATTATATTTGGTTTATGCCAATCATTTTGACCGGTATTGATATAAATAGCCTTGATACGGAATTATTTTGAATTTGAATGCATAAAAAACACAATAAGATTCCTTATATTATTCCTTTAGTTATCACTACGAAAGTCATTACACCATAAAATGTAAAAGAATGTAACACGAAGTAGGAATTTGAAAATAAAATTGTAAAACCAGTCATTTTCACTGGTGTGCTAGTTCCAGTGTTAATGTAATATTTTTTTAATAAACATAGATTAACAGCGAAATTACGAAGAAAATATAGCGGCCAATGTAAATTTGAAGGAAAAAGTTGCTGATTCGAGAAACAGTTGGGCATGTCGTCTCTTGAAAGCGCTCCGCACGGAATAAGATAAAATTAAAAGAGTAAAGCCGCCCTTGGACGACACTATAATACTTGCATTCGATCGATCGTTCAGATAATAGAAGGAATTTGTCTGTGCAATTTCAGTCGACTTTGACAATTTCTCGGTAATGATGAGGGCGTTCCAAGAGGAGAAAGAGCTTCTTCCCTCTACACAGGAAAACGTATCTGAATCTTAAAATATTAGACTCACTGAAATTCTTATAATCAGACATGGAATAATTTATTTTATGTGTCTTTTTCTTTCTAGATATTCCGAGAAATAATGTAATATAATGTTTTATATCTCTGCCAACTTTTTAAACAAACGCAATATACGGAAAAGGATTCAAAAGGCTAAAATTTCTTATGTTAAACAAAAGTAAAATTATTATAAAACGAGAGGAATTATTTTCTCTCCTTTCGTTTTTGTATTATTTTAATTGAGATCCGTTTTTAGTTTACAAAAACCATAACGTCGTGCAATGAAAAAATGTTAGTTTGCTAATATGTATATAAAGTGACCAGATGATCCATGCGACTAACTACAAACCCGTTGTCTCAAAACTTGCACAATTCGTGTCAACAGCCATAAAATTGACACAAGTAAAAGATTGAATTTATAATTAGAATATTTCACTTATCTCCATTTAGTTGATTCTCATTTCAATTTGTTCTGTTTCAACGAATTGTCCATACTCTTCGTACCGACTCATCGTGCGTGTTACAACCGTTCGCAGAGAGACGCGAGAGAGGCGTAAATTCTCGCTACGATTCTGATACTCGACGCCGCGAATCAGTCGTTCCCCTGTTTCGATTAGGATAACAGAGGTAGTTCAAATGATTGTAACACTGAATTAACAGGGCTAATATAAGCTTCTATTTTTAACAATATTTAAAATTATAATTAACATGTTACAAATGATTTAACGATGATACAATTAGATTGTTACTGTATTTCTCCATGTATTCGTTTCTCTAAGTGACCTCGATTTTATTCCTCTGAATCTCTCGATGCATTCGGTTTGAATCCTCATTTGCCACTGACTGCCCTTCGATTTTGTCCTTTGTCTTCTCTTGGAGACGACCCCCACCGCGCTCGGGTCTCGCAACCGTTCGCGGCTATGGTCACGTATGCCACTGTTTTTATGTAGATAAAATAACGGACCGAAGGCGAATCGATGTTTCTAGAACTCGCTGCTTGACGACAACCCTGCTGTTTATCGCTAGTTTATCGCTATTTTGTGTATATCTCGTCATGTAAGACGATCTGTCTGCAACACTGTAGTACCAAGAAAGACGGTTAGGAACACGGCCTATAGTGAGCCTCGGGGCGTAACAGTGCGTACAATCTTTTATTGCCTATACTTCTTCCTCCAAAATCAATTTTCCTGCAAAATTTAAAAATCAATTAGGCAGACGAAACTCACCTGATTATTTTCTAGGCCGAAGTATTCTTCCCTTTGTATTTCATCCTTGCGTTATGGCTTTCCAATAAAGTCTTCAAACTCCTGTCATCTTGTTCGTAACCATCGAACAGTTATATTATAAAATATTTCAGAGAGAACTGAAGTCCATTCAACGAGTCGATGTAAACAGCAGCTATAAATAGAATATTCACATGTCGAAGCACACGAGAAAGCCTGACAGCTATCAAACGCTGGTCGTTTGTTTACATCGCAAACGGTTTGTTTCTCAGTCCCAAAAATCGTACTGAGTTCGCGCGGAAACTGCGATGAGTGCGATATCTAAGCCACTGCTGCCACTACGCCCACGTCTCGTTTACATGTCACTAGATGCGCAAGCTCATACCTGGTATCTCGACTCGTTAATCGGACCATTGCGAGAAAATACCACGGGCGAGTCCAGGGTAGTCGCGTTTGCAGCAAATTCTGTGTCTTTTTTTTTATTTATTTAATTTGTACTTTACAATTTGTCCGGCTGGACAGTCGTTAAATTCTTCTAATTCACAGAGATTCTGTCTATTCGGAACTCGCGTAGTTTCGCTTCGACGATTGTACAAAGAATGCTCGAATCTACTAGACGTCGCGGTCACCAGACGTTGGAGTCTGCTAGCCCACGACACCGCACGGGGGATGCCCTAATTTATGGCAAGAGTTTACGCTTTCTCTTGCCACAGCCGGGTGTGACGAAGGCCATGCGACTGTCTCAGGCGTTCGAACTTCACATTCTCTTACACCACACAGACTAATGCTGTGCATGCAGCACCTACTCCTACGTATCATATCTTGTAGGATTCGCCTAATTGCGATAAAAGGAGAGGCGCTGAAATCCTTACTGGCAGCAACAAATCTATCTGTACGCGATACAAATCCTTGAGTGCACTTGCAACTTGGCTTTGCTGCGGATTGCGGACAACTGATGTTTCTCGTCCCGCTGCTTTCCGCTACTCGTCCAATGGAAGAAGAATCCTCTCCGTGACAAGAAAAATATATAAGGGATGATGGTTTTCTTTTACAGTGAAAATATGATATCACCGTAACTCAAAATAGATGAGACGATCGAAATGACAAACGTTCCACATGGGAATCCGCTACTATGTAATTGCAGCTGTACTTATTCCCCGAGTTTTATCGTATAGCCGACCTAGAGCGAACACTTTGGACGAAATTGTTATGTGGCATGCGGCAATAAACTTTTGTAGCCAATTGTTTTTCTTTGGATATGATTTAGCGATATACTTAATTCTTAGACAAAGGCAGTATCGATTTTAAGCCTTTGCCTGTATTTGCTTGATGAATCGTGTTTGACGAGTGTGATGGTGGACTCGTAACACGATACCGGTTTTGTGAAACGCTGTGGAAATTTGTATGAAAAATGTGGCAGTCCCGTCTTTGAATATCAAGCGTCGTGTCGCTGTACTTTCTTATTTTGCAGGTGGAATTCGCGGAGGAAATCGAGGTCACAATATCTTTAAATCATTGACGACCAAGCGATGATATAGCTTGCGAAACATAGATAAACGTAACGCTGCTAAGAAACGTAAATGAAGCAAGTGCAAATACAAAGAACGTATCGGAATAATAAATAATTATAAAATACCATTAGACAAATTGGAGATACAAAACCGATCTTTCCAATTTGAAGAAGATATAGTTCACCGTAACGCTACAAATGCTTCAATTTCTTCGAAATTCGTAAAATTGTAGGACCTGGGTGGAAAAAGAATAGCAAAACGAAAATAGAGCAAAATATTCAAAAAATTCTTGCGTTTATGTGAAATCTTTTTGTAACGCAGTTTCAATAGAATTCAATAAAGTGAATCGATCAGAAGGAAGCTGCAATGAAATGTCGCGTTAACGCGACGTTGGACTTTATGGGTTAATGCACAATTAAATATTCAATACTCGGTACAATGATATACAATATACACACAGATATTTAATAAATTAAATTTACATTTTAGATAGTGCGAGTTATTTGTTTCGTATATTAAATCTTTCGTCTTACATTTCAACTTGTAATGTAAAATTAAAATATTTAAAACGTAAGATACATCAAACATGACAGATAAAGAGTAAATAAAAATATGAAAATAATTCATGTCTAAATTTAAAGCAAATCTACTTTCGCAGAGTTAACATTTTTTTTTTTTTTTTTTTTTGTTGGTTGTGCAACATCGTATAATCCGTGATTCCCTTGTAGAAAGAGATAGAAATAAGATTTCTAATTTTCTTCGAATACTTGCAAGCTCGATAGCGTTGCTAGCAGCATGTTTTTTCCGTGAAAAGAGCGTTTCATTCGACGATTCACAACGTGATGTAACTTTCCCCATAACTCTGGGATTAGATTTAAGCGGATTTTGCAGAAAGCTAGCCACCAACCGAGAAATCTTTTCAAGGCCTTGGGAAAGCTTTGCAACGATACTCATCTCTAATGTGTAAATATTATCAAGCTTCGCGTCTTTATTATGATAAACCCGTTACGGGCATATCTTTCTCTAACTTGACAGAAAGTTACGTCTCTCATAACGTTCTTATCCCGTGACTTTTTCGCTACAGTGTCCCTTCGCCAACATCGGACAATTCTGGTCTCTAACTGCTTCTGTTTATTTATTTACTGCTTATTTATTTTACTTATTTCTCTGGCAGTAAAAAAGATCATTCGATAGACAGAGAAGAGCTAAAGCGTTTAAAATTGGTAAATTTGATGGAGAAGAAGCTGCAAAAGCTCGTCTTTACGCTTGTTATTAATTAAACCAACGATATTTCAAGCGTAGATATAATGTAAAAGGATAAACTTTGACAAAGATATACAGCACATGTTACCACATTGCAAACTGGAATCTTTATTTTATTCAATCAATTTATGACAAAGGCATGTCTTTAATTTAAATCAATTTTATTTTATGTTATTTTATTTGACTGTCTTTTTGAACGTTCTTATTTAATTCATAAATATAGAGAAACCTAACAATGTATAATATTAATACTTTGTTAAAGACTAAGTATACCTAAATTTATAAATTTTATTCATCTTGGATCATATTTTTTGTCTTAACTATTTTAATTTTACGTTATTCGTTAGTTAATGTAATGTTACATTAACAAAATGTAATTATGCCCTATATATGTAATAATAGTAAACCTTACAACAATAATATTTATAAATAAATGCTATACCATAATTAAGCGCTGTAATATAATTAACAATATCGTTGGAATCAAATACTTAAAATTAAATCACAATTATTCAACGTTCGACAGACGTGAATTCATAACGAGGATTAGATCCTTAGAAGACTAGAAGATCCTTAGAAGATGCAAGGCTAGAACTGATAGAAAAAATTGCTAAAATAAATCTTGTATGCTAATACAAAATTGCAGAACGTGTCTTTTTTTCTTAAAACATAGCGTAAGCAAGTTTTCAACGAATGGCAAAAAGATCCTGGTAATTGAGCATAACCGGAAAATCTGCCACAATTAGCAAACTAGGCAGAGGTATTTCAAACCAACTGGCTTATCATGTTAAATGAACCACGCAAATATTAAAGCCTTGGCACGTGACTTCACGCCGTGGATTCTCTTTCTTCGTCGCTCTGCCTTGCCCATTGTCTCTATTCAGGCCACACCATCTCTGTCATTTTCACTGACATTCCGGTTCAAGTGGGCAATAATGTCGTTAGCCGAGCTAAGTAAATTTTGTCACCTCGAAGAGTCGTTCCTCTTCGCTAGACACGGTTCAACTAACGCCTGCATAGACTACACATCCATTATGCTTTCAGTGTAAGTAGGAAGAAATACAGCGCAAAATCGTATTGGCGTTGATAAAGTGGCCAAGTTAACATAAAATTTTCTTAGCGATTATTAATTAAAACCGTAATTTACCAATTAAAATATCCAGTTTCCGAGGATTCGGAATATTCTCTTTTCCGATATTAGCCGAAAATCGATTTTTCACAAAAATCCTGTACCTTACGTCGACTGCAGAGCCTCTGCAGTCGAGAAGAAACTTTAGAACAGCGCTCATCGTTCTATTGAAGGAGATCGTAGTGAAATTGTAAGCTCTTAGCACGTCTAATCGAACCGATTGTCAGCAGCTAGGAATAAAGTACGGAATGTTATCCTTTTGTTCATATTGGACGTAAGAGCAATTTCGAGCTTTGTCCTGAAAACGTGAACAAGATGAAATTCAAACTTCGAAGTAACTGCGCCATGTACTTCTGTGAATAACGCTTTTCTTTTTAAATTATTTTTGAGAATCCAGTTTGTAAATTGGAAGAGCAAAGAGATAGATGTAACTTTCAAAAAGATAAAATTGAGAACTATAATTGGACGATTGAAAAATGTAATCGGACGATTCGAGATCTAAATCATTTTGAAAAGATCCCTATCAACATGCATACAGTGTGTATTTTATATTTACGTATTGTATAACGTATTTTATAAAGATATTATTAAAGATATATTACACGGCATCAAGTCTGATTCAGACTAATAAACTAATAGTTGAAGGCTAATAGAATCAATGAATGAATTATTAATAGCCGAAGATGTTGTTGAGAATCGTGGATCTTAATCGCCGAAATAAATCTATAAGGACAATTAGATTACACTTAGAATTGATATCAAAATAGTTTCAGATGTATTTAGTACGCGATTTACAAGATCTTCGTCGATATACATTTGCACGCGTCTCAGCACTCTCTTTGTTCGCCATCTTCTATACCACACTACTACCTGAACAGTTGCATTCGAGACGCTGTGCACGCACATACTTCCACACACTCATACTCATATATGCGTGTCACTACTACGCGGCTAATCTAGTTTAGCACACAAAGTTGCACATATCTCAATAGATGTGTTGCACTTTCGATTCTCTTTGCTCCAGCGAAAATTGATAATTTAAAGTAATGTAATAAAAATCGAGGAATCATTGGAAAATCTTTTTATTATTTCATGCTTTCTGCAACCAGATATTCATAAACTACGGATGTATTGCAAATCACTGAACTTTTAATAAAGTTACGGTTATATGAATTATTCTCAAAATTTTTGAAGTACATTTGGAATATTTTCTTCAATGTTATTTATATCAATAATTCGTCAAAAATGTATCTGCTGCGCTTGACCATGTAATACACTTACGGATTTACGCGTCGTGTATTAATACGCCATGAAAAGTTCGTAATATCGAGAAAATAATACTGGACAGTATTTTAATAAAATTTGAATAGCCATCGTTTCGATCAATCCGATCTTTCAATAGAGACGTCCAATCGTGAAAATACCTTTAATGAAGAAAAACGCTTTGAGAAGGAATCCACGCATAATCTTTTTCGTAAAATATTCCTCCGGTGGATACGTCCCTGTTCAAATACTCTGACGGCGAGCAAACCAAGCGATAGGTGGAAAAATAATTTCTTTTTCTCTGAATAAGAATCAATATTTAAGACTAGCACATCGCTTTTTAACTTGTTGAATACGCTTTTGAAAGAAGAATTTCTTACGCCTTCTTCCCCTAAGTAATTAAAGCCCCTTCAAAGAGAAATTATTTTAAAGTTTCCTTCAAGCGAGAGTTTCGTCACCCTTTATAGATTAGGTTAGATTATTGCTAGACAAATAAAAAATAGTTTCAGCGGATAGACGTACTACCACGTATTCCATAACTTTCTACCGCACGCTGCTACCTTTCATGAATATCAACTTATACGGTTGACAGATAAAATCAGTTTCGAATATGAAATTCAATATGGCTCAGGGTACCAAGTATATCACTGTGTCTGTAAGTCTCTTCTTTTCTACATTTCTCAGTTATTTGTTGCAATAATATGAAACATAATTAATAACATAATTAATGTTATAATAATATTAAATCGCGCATTAAGTTCGCGCTGCTTTCTCTAAACGAACATTCGAGGACCATTGCATTATATCGAAATATGATTGTGTCGAAATAAAATTAATCTCTTACGAAAATCTGTATTCGTATTTTTGCGTTTTTTGAATTATTTGATTTTATTATTTGCGACAAAGGCTTCCAAGCACCGAAATATATAACGTTCCAATAACAGTGCAGAAATTTCCCGATACTTTCAAATATCATAAACTCGAACAAAATTGTATTTAATAATGGACATTGAATGTTCTGGACTTTGTATAAAGCTCCGGAGACAAGGAGCTACTGCATAATATTCTCTAAATATAGAAATATTTGCAACAATAATGCTGCTGTATTATACTATGCCTGGTATCCAAAATTTCATATACAGGGTATCGCATGTAGAATAATCTCCTGCTGATCCTTTACTCGTACCTAGTCGACAATTATCCAGTTTCAAGAATATTTTCCAATTCTTCAAACTCGACTTTCTCAGAAAGAAAGCGTCATACAAAAACATCTTCTATTAGGTCGTCCGAAAAGTTCCTTTCTTTTTATAAGTAAATAATGGGTGCACAACATTTTTCGTTTTATATTATTTTGCCGAATATTTATTTTATCGAATTATGATCCATTTTATTCTATTAAGATAAAAATCACAACGTTTTATAGATTAGGTTTCATGTTTGTATAAACATCGTCGATTGCACCATGATTGCCGGGACACCCTATATAATTTCGAATGAGAAAATACCACGTAATATCCTCTAAATGCAAGAACATTTGGCAACAGTGGAGATTGAATCGAACGATAAGTTTCAATTTAAAGGAAAGTTCGTGGAAACACAATAAGCCAAAACTACGAAATGCTTAGGGAGCCAGAGTCTCTTCGCTTCTCGGCTTTGCTTTCCTCTTCCTTAGAAGCCGGTGTCTGTCTGGCTTCTACTCTTTCTCCAAACAGGCTGTTCGAGTGGACAGTGACGTCGTTACTCTCGCTAAGTAAATTTCATCGCGTCGAGCACCACTCTTCGTCGGTTCTCCACTTGTCATGGTTTAGAGACGGAGACGACGGTAGCGCGATAGCATCCTGATGTCAAAACGCGGCAACGGCCGACGAGGCACAAAAGTCGACACAAAGGCGCATTCGCTTCCGTTGGAAACGCGCTGTTCGCGAATCCCCGAAGGGGAAGGGGACAATGAGTGGCATTTACATTTAGAGAGATCGCGATTCGTGATGCAGCCGTGAATAAAGGAACGATAAAAGGACGATAGCGTAGGCGGAGTACGATTACGGTGCAATTAAAAAGTTGGCCAATGCTAGCTGTATAGAAACTGCGCTGTGTAAATGTTTGACTTTCGTTTGAAAATCTGCTAAACTTTGCTCGCAAGTACGCGTCACGACTCGTCAAATCGTAGCTAAATAACGAAGTGTGCGGTTCGAGTCTTCGAATTCAGGCCAAATGATAGTCGTATTTTAAAAAGAAGAACGGGTTTCTTTTATCGTATGTGGACGTCGTATTTAAGTGTATGTGGATGTATCGTATTTAACGTCGCACTAACCGCCAAGTTATTGGCAACGAAGACGAATATTCTTAAAGTATCGCGTCAATTATTTTGGTTTCCTCAATGACTTTTTAATGAATCGTTGGACTCCGGACGCTGGATATTTGACAACACTGAATTTGAAAAGTTGCAGGTTTTATTCATAACGGCCAACTGCACGCTAGTACCGACTATTTACAAAATTCACTCCTGCTCTATCACGGAGAAGTGGTTCTTATAGTCTAGTGGTGAGGATGAGTAATGTGGTCAGAACAACGGTTAGGGAGGAATGACGGGGAAAAAATGGGTCGAAGTTTGGCATGATTTAGGAAGGAGAAAGAGAGGTTAGGGTTGCAGGATGAGTCTATGATGTTTGTTGCAGTACGAATAAGGAGTTGATCAGCCAATAGAATTTCAGCAGGATCTGATCGATATAATTGTTGACGTTGGTTTTAATACACGGTTTCAGTAAAAACGATGATTGTTTATCTGAACGATAGAGAGATTAAGTTATTGGAATAATTTGTACGTTTAATATACCGAGAAATTTATACGTCTTAAGTGCAATTTAATTTATTTGTTCGTTTAATTACTGTTAGGAAAATTCAAGGGCTCACTATGAACGCAAATTAATGAAAGTGAGGAATAAGAAGAAGAAGATTAATAACGAAACTCTATAGCTATTTGTTTTACTATATTTTAACATTTTTAAAGAGATTTGCTAGATTTTAAAGCTACGAATATTATAATTGTATAAATTCTATTCAACAGCACGTGACGATATTTAAAAACTATAAGTGTAAAGCTTATTTTTACGTATTAATTACTATGACATTGAAGTAATTTACCACACAATCTCCCCCCTATCTTTCTCAATTTAACGTTCAGTACAAGAATTTAACAGTTTAATATTTAATACCTTACAATGATAAATAATTTAATCATGCAAATGCGACAATTGTCCATTTTCAATGCAAATTACCAATCTTCCAGCTTGTGATATGTATTCAAGCACAATAATAATTTGCTAATTTACGTGCATAAGCCAGACTCGATATAATAGAACGTCGATTAACGGACCGTTCGATTATTGGAACGCCGAATAATGGAAAATTTGCAGATAGTCCCTTGAAAGGAAAATTGGAAAACACGGATAGAAACAGAATAGAAACTGGAAAAAGTCTTCGTATTTTTATTCAAAAGTTTTCATTCTTTTTTTTTTAATATCGATCGTTACAAAATAATTCCAAGCCAACGATATTTCCTCAGACGAAAATTATTCGATTATCCGAACAACGTGTGCCACGATCAGTTTGAATAATTGTGATTCTACTGCGTTATATTTATTGTTGAAGGTCACCGCTTTTAAGAAAACTACATCTGGTCTTTTTAGCTTTCTAAAGCACTGAAGCCATCGACAGCGTATAAATAAAAGACTGCGATGAAGGCAGACCATAAACAGTCGACAAGCGACGTTGGCTTCGGGGTTTTTTCAGTTATAGAGTAACACTGCTAGCGTGCGGATCTGGACCAGTTCATATTATTATTTCAATTTTTGTACTTCTCACTTCCGTATTTCAAATATATTTTTCTACCTTATAAGTTATCCACGCGTCTCTCTCATTATACATCTAATAACCTCGACATTTATGTAATATTACGAGTACATTATTTCAAAGATTTCAATTCTCCATATGCGCCACTAAATATGAAACTGATGTAAATCAGATATTTTTCATGCACGAGTCGCTTCATCTAGTTTTAACAATCTCATTCTGTCTTATTCTCCTATCTTAGTCTTCTTGACCTTATTGGCTGACCGTATAATATCTAAAGCGGAACATTTATCGCAATATTTAATAAATGAAGCAAATTTCTATTTTCTTTTTGGGTTGAAATTTGGCAAACCAATTTTGACACTGCCTTTCTTTCGAGGCTTCACTCTCATATTCGCCAAGTAACTTCTTATGTGCTTGCGATGCGTTCTTGACATTTTGGAAATAATATCGCGTCTTGTTCTTTACTTTCCACTTCTTTATTATTTCCATAAGAAAATAAAAATACGGAATTGATAAAGGTGTGCCTGGGGAAATGGCCAAGAAGGGAAAAGAGCAAGAAAGAGAAAAAAAGGATTAGAAGAGGTGAAAAATGAAGGGCACAGATGGAAGCAAGAGAAGAGCAAGAAAGGATGACAGCAGACCAAATTATAGAAGAAAGAAGGAAGAAGCAGAAGAGAGGGGAAGAAAGATAAGGGAATCCAAATATAACAGACATTACAGAAAAATAGCCAAAGAGGAGATACCAAAGTACTTAGAAGGGAGGATGAAGTGGAAGGACAGAAAAATTTTAGCTAGATTCAGATGTGGAAACGAGACCAAAGCAAGGGAATACTGGAAAGAAGAGGAAGAAAGAAGATGCAGACTATGTAAAAGGAAAGAAGAAGGCCTGAGACATGTAATAAAAGAATGTGAAATAACGGGAGGACCAAAAGACATGGAAAAAACACTGAATGAGACTGGAGAAGGACTAACGGAATTAAAAGCAATAATAGAGAAGAGAAGAGAAGGGCAATGCAAGACGGGGAGGAACGACAAGAAGGTAGCAGAGCAAGGAGGCAAAAGCCCAAAAGTGGCAATAGTTTTAGTCATTAGCTTTTAGCTTTTAGAGATAGAATAATTTAAGGGAGTGCAATACAATGGAGTAGATAAGAGGGAAGGTAGATATATAAGAAGCGAAATAAGTGTAAGGGATGCAAAATCGAAAGTTCGTTCAAAGCCGAAAGGCACGGACCAAATAATAGTAAATAAAAAATAACATAAAAATACATGAAAATGCCCAGCCTAATTACAATAAACACAATATATTTTTTTGGGTATATATATATATATAATGAACAAAATAAAAATGAACATATAAAATGGACAAAAATTTTTGGGGTATTTCACACGTTTTGCATGCTGCGCGTATTCCGTGTTACCTCGCGTCTTCAAATTTCCCGTAAATCCGCAGTCCGCTAGATCAATACTGCCTGGATGAATTAATAACGATCGAAAATACACGGCAGAGCTAAAAATCCTAGGTCTGGCTAATCGAGCTCTGATTCGGTCACCGTCCCGGTTAAGATTCAATCGAAGGCTGGCGCAGAGTAATCAACGAACTCCGTACCTACCCTGCCGCTAACACAGCCGAAACGGACAATTTGCAAGTTGAACACGATTTAACTTTCAAATGGTAACGAGCCCCGTTTACTCTTTCCCTCTTTCTCTCGCGTTCCAAGGCAACTAATCTTCCTTTGACTCTAGTAGCTCGCTATAGGATATAGATACTGGATTCACCATTATTCAGAAAGATTCAGCGAATGAATGATTGTCGGATAACTAGCCGATACAGAGCCAGTGAAAGTATACTACACGATTTTTTGTTAGATCACGATTCAGAAAAATAAAGGACGAACAAGAGGATGTACTACTGATCGCCATCAATCTTCCTAAATGTCTGACGCAGTGACTCGTTAAGAAAAATGTAGCTCTACTGTTCATGCCAATCGATGTTGCTCGATGGCAAATGGCTTCCGACTCGAATCACCTCGCGCAAGAATCTTTCCTTTCCACCAATAATTGCAAATGAGTGAAAGTTACGGCGTTTCAAACAGATATACAAATACATATAGATATACATCGAGTCATGAAAATATACCACGTTTTTAATTGCAGACTTGAAACGATTAACTCGAACTGGGTTCGCGAGGAGAAGTTTCCTACGGATCAAGCGAGTGGAAGCTACGGTGCTTCGAACAAATATACAGCAAGTCGTAAAAATATCTTGTTTCTGATTGCAGATTCGAAATGATTGATATGTTTTTATAGCAAATATGATACCAAAAAATTGATAAGAATCAATTATGTATGTCTGAATAGCTGAGCTTAATTAATTGGTATCCTCGCTGTTAAAAATTTAGAATCTTGTAAAAAGATTTGAGGTGAACGTCGGTGAAGGTGTGCAGAAGAAATACTCTTGATTTTCACAATAACGTTTACTACACTCTTAACAATTATCAACAAATAACGATTAACCACGATTAACGATTAATAACAAATAACGATTAACACTGAACTATCAAGAGTCAATAACCCGCTTCTCTAATTGTGTTTGCTTCGCTACGACATTTAACCTCTCCCACTTCGCAGCTCGGGGCCGAATGAATCTTTTGTTCGAGAACGAACAGATTCTTCCCTTAGTTGCCCATCGGTATCCCCACTAGCAGGCGTTTATTAGATGTACCGCGGCGGTTGCCGAGTATGTGTTCTTCCGAAAATTCGGCGAAAGAAGCGTTGGAATATCGATGGTACATTGGGCACGCCGTTGTTGCGCTTTGACGGCTTAGCGCTTTGTATCGCGAAGCCGACGGAAAGTTCCGTGGCGGGAGCCGCCACAGATTTGAATAATACAAAGTTGACGATTGCAGGAGAGTGGTACTGTGATCCATTGCATGTGCTATAATTTATAATTTAAAACGTGTTATAGTTCTATTACTTTGTATTATTGCAAGTGTAGAAAAAAGTGCAGCCTCAAGTTTATTATTAGGAAGTTATTAAAAGTTAGAAGAATTATTATCTCGTTCGCAATCTTAGATTAAGGTAGAAAATCTTAGAGAAGTAAAATCTAATCTTCGTAATAATAAGACTGAATTTCTTCTCGTTTATGTCCATTGTCTTTCCTGTAATTGTTATTAATTAAAACTTCTTCATCTTGCGAACTTTTCAATTTTGCTGCAGATGCACTAGTGAAACTGGTTTCTTCTTCTACGGTAAATTGATTACCGGAAAATCTTCTCTTCTTCGGTCTTCATGCTCGTTTACAACTGAATTTTAAATATTTTTTTATCCATTTTACTTTAAAATCTCAATAAATAAAACAATTTTTACTTTAAATATTTATAAAACGTTGTCAGAGTTAGCACGTCACGTTGCTGGCTCAAAACTAACTTGAAATAAATATTAAGACGAAAAGATTCCGACAAAATACGTTTCTATGGCCTTGAATTAAAAATACATTAAAAAGGGATAAAATACAATAAAGATTTTATGATGATATTCATACGAGGTATTCGGGCAACGTCTACCGTCTATTGTTCATTTGTTCCTGTCAGACAGGACCAGATGCCATGTCACAAAAATGACTGTAACTTATAAAATAATTGAAATTTCGAAAAATCCTTTTAAGGGTATATTCTTGAATGTCTAAACTTTGGAAATATGAAAAAAAATTTCCGATTTTTTCAAACTTGTAGACTAGAATACCCGCTTAATTTGCAACTCTCGTCACCACGGATCGCGGACCACACTTTCTCGACAACGCAGTTAGCACTCTCTCTGACTTCGCGATTTGCACTTTCTGACTTCTCAACTAACACTGACTGTTAATTCGTCTTTCTCCCTTAGCATCCCTTTGTCTTTTGTCTTAACCCCACCACGTACGTGTTCTGCAACCGCTCGTGGCCAGGGTGGTCACGTAGGCCTCTTCCACGAAACTATTCGATTGGAGGACCGACGACATATTGATGGACCTGTCGCCATTTTGGCTTTCTCACGACATTGTTTATAATTCGCCCGATATCTCTTAGGCCATGGCGTCCACGATGCTACATATATATACTAAATGTATATATAAACTTGGTTCCAGGTTTTCTTTTAGATTCTACACGCGTAACTCTGATTTATTCGATATTTCATTAAGCAAATTTTTATCATCTACTTCGGTATTTATCATTTTTTTCAGCTATCGTAGTTGAAATGCCAAACGATATAGACATGCCACGTAGAATATATCCAAAATAGTAAGATATGAAACTTTCAACTAACAAAATAGACGATTAAATAAAAAGAAGAGAATTATTTTCTGCGCCTAAAGTATTTTTACAACTGTCATCCATAGAGCTCTATACGTTCAACTTGAAATGCTTCCAAAAGTTGGAAAACAGCGTCATTATCCACTCCATCCTGTCGATTGTCATTCGCACTAACGCCGTCTGTACAGCGTAGCTCGCGTGATGTCAAACGAGCACTTACATATACTTTGATACGCATCTACACACCGACTCGAGTCACATTTACCAAATGATAGCCGGCAGTTGCGGCATGTGGAATATTTACGTACAAATGTCAAATATACAGAACCTGCACATGAAAGAAATCGTAGTTTACTTCGTCAGGACGTTTCGCCTTGTTTAACGCCAACTAGCGTCGCTGACTGTAAACAGAAAACGTTTAACCTTGCTACGTGCCTTCTGTTCGTTTGCGAAAATGAGAGCAAAATCGAGATATAAAAACTCGAGGATCGTAACTTAGTTAAGTTGAAAAACAGCCATGTTTCATAACCGTGTATTGATCAACTGTTGATGACAAACTTCTATCGTATATGGCTTAACAAATTCGATATGAATCTGAACTGACATGAGATCAAAGTTTATTTATTATCGTTAAACCTCAGATTTTTGTTATTATGGAACATGCATTTATGGAAAATTTAGACAAATTTGCGAAAATGTAGGAAATGTACGTAATTTACAAAATACGATAAAACGACAGGAATATCAAAAATATTAAAAATGTAGTTGTTATAAAGTTTAATGGATGAAATAAATTTGTACGTAGGTTAGCCTAGTTACGTTAATAAAAATATGCAACCGCAGAAAAATTCACGATCTAATTATCCTATTAAACAAATAAGTATGTGTAACTAGAATATCCTAGTATTGTATTGTATTATGTGCTTACTTAATTTTAATTGTAATTATTATTATGTGTCACATTTTAAGGAATATTACGGGAACATTAATTATGCTGGCTGCAGTATATAAACATGTGAAAACTAGTATAAATAAATATTTGTAACTGCATGATTTAATGGTAGCAATGGAGGAAAACATGAAAAGTATCTGGTAAACGAATTCCTCGTTTCGTGACGTGGCAGAAATTACTACAATCTCGTTCGAGTTCAGAATATTTGAGATTACTTGAATAGGTATTGTATTATCAATATCGGAGTAATAATTATTTTAACATTCAGGAAATTTTGTCCAGCAGTAATTATTGAATAATTTAAAGAACTTCGTAATGTTAGGGTATCTAAAAATTTAATTAACCCACTTGCAAAATGGATAACATAATAAAATAATATATCCATCATTGATTAAGCAGACGTATAAATGCAACGGTCTTTGACGATTTTTTAAAGAAAAAATCAAACAAAACGCGTTACGTAATCTAACAATAATTACAGGGAGATTTTTTTCTAAGAAATTTCCTACGAATTATATTACAAATCTTTTACTAATTATGTAGTAAAAAAATAATTTAATGATACGTGGTAACAAAATTTAGAAGAGTTTACGAAGACTAAGTATAGTAATATGATTTTATTATCATAACAAACTACGTTATAAAAATCCTTTCCAGAAATGAAATTACAATTATCGGAAAACAATTACCGTTAAATATCAAGCGTCGATAGATATAATTTTACAAAAAAAAAAAAAAAAAAAAAAAGAGAAATAACGCGAAATAGATTATCGGTGTAAAAGATTGAAGAGAAGGAAAGAAGGGGAAGTTATGGCAGAGAAGTATAGAGAACAAAGATCAAAAAAGGAGGGAGAGAGATGGAAAGAAAGTTTTCATGCAATTGATAGGACCGCATCCGAACTTTAAACAAGTTCGAAACTTGAACGTTAGCCACGGCAGCTGTTCAGACGTCATTCGTTGTATTAAATGGTAAGACGAAGGTGTTGGAAAGTTTTACAATTTTTTAACACGGACCTCCACGCTTCGGTTAAACCTTTCCTCTCTTGTTTCCACCCCGGTCCTCTGTTCCTTTTCCTCGATAAAACTACTTACTTCGCATGAGATAACAATGGCCAATTCGCTCTTGCTTCGTTCCTTCTGATATAATCAAACATTTCACGGATGAGATAGGCCGAAGAGGTTTGATCGGCATAGCAAAATTGAAATTTTATACCTGAACGCCGTTATCTTCACCCTGTTGCGGTCCTCGAATTTTTGTGTCAATCTCGATTTAATTTCATCCGAGCAAAAGGAATCTTTAGCGCCAAAACTAACTAAATCGGTCGAGACGACTTTTGGAGGCAGACTTTTTCTTCCTGCATTTATTAAAAATTAATAAATAGTTATTTCTTCTCACCGTGTTGCTCTAATTCTAATCAATTATATACGGGGTGGTTGGTAACTGGCGGTACAAGCGGAAAGGGGGTGATTCTACGCGAAAAAAGAAGTCGAAAATATAGAATAAAAATTTTTCATTTGAGACTTTGTTTTCGAGAAAATCGACTTTGAATTTTCGCTCGGTACGCCTTTCTCACGCACTTTATCACGTCTCGTTATAGCGGATCTCATTGTGTATAATGTATCACTTTGTATAATATATCTAAAGCTATATATTGAAAGTCGGTAATATTTCGGTGTAGATTTATCCAAAAAATCATTAGTACACAGGAGGTTAAATATCTTTTACAGGGAAGCAATTTTAAAATTCGTATTTGTAGACGAGAAATCACACGTGTCAATATTTATTTCTTCGTATCTGTTCTCTTTACGAAATTTTCTACCAATAGAAAGGTACGACGAAGAAATTTAAAAATATGATAATTCATAACATAGTCGACTGTTTAAAGAAATTTTGTAATATCGAATAGCTTTGATCTTAATATTTTCTGGTGCTGAATTTTTTCATCCGAATTCGCCAGAATTCTTTTAATGAAAAAACGCAATTTGAAAATTCTATTTGCCTCGGATGATAGCAAAAGCCGATTTTGCCTGGAGGCTTTCAATTTCTGTGTGTAAAGTACAATATGTGCTATTTCGTTATTATTCCATACTTTTATTATATTAAAAGCTATCCATTCGCCTTATTACAATTGTTTTACCGAAATCTATCGGTACGTAGGTCTTCGAAAAGCTCCATTTGCAAATTGGATTCTTAGGGGATACGACTTTTCCAATTGCTTCTCAATCGTTTTACCTTCTGCAGGCTACTAACCCTGCAGCTGCCTATTCGAAACGAATCCACTTTGAATTTCGCTATACTCTTCGAAAAATAATATTACGGAGTAAGAAAAACGTACATCGAAATATATTAATTTTGGACGAGAAAGTTTCACAAATTTTGATATTTTGTTTCTATTATTCTACTATTGATTTTTCTCTGGAAGATGAAAAATATTACAGACAGAAGAATTGAAAGAAAGAAATTTTTAAGGGTGCGTTGTTTAAATATACATTGGAGATTCTAACATTTTTGTTGATTCTTCTTGTAAAACATTTCTCCATTTTTATGTAAATTTGTACACTATACAGATCGCACACTGCACAATGACTAAAACTTAACAAACTTAATCTTTGAAGATTTCATTTTTATCTTATAGCTAGATGTAATTTTTCAAATTTAATTATTTCCTAATTTCCCCTAGTTTCTCTGTTTTCCCATTTTTCCTAAGTGAATATTAAATCTCAATGTTAGTTATACACTCAACAATACATGTATGTACATATATACGCATCTCTATCATGCACTATAAATTTATTTACACGCACACATTCTGCAAGAGGATTTGTTGTTCATTACTGTAATAGCATATCGAACAATTACGTGTATTATTGTTGGAATATTTAATTGGAAATGAGAGCTGGAACTGTAACTGAAAATAGATCTTAAATTAAGCGATTTATTACAAATGCAGCTTACGTTTGTTGAATCGAAAGAATAGTTCTTGCCACGCTATAAAGCAAAGGATCAACGAATTGGTCATTGCTTTATAACTCAACAATTAAAAAATTTGGAGATTAAAAGATTCTCAAACAATAGGCATTTTTATAAAGTTTAGTAATCGTGAACATTAATTTTACATATCTGCATATTAGCGTTTAAAAATCAACTTTACTAACAAATAATATTCTATTTTAAAAATCATAAACAATGATCATTGTAGATCCTTTTATTCGTAACTTTGCAATTAAACTATATTGATTCTTCATATGAAAGAAAAGTAACAAACATTGCACACAAAATAGTCTTCTATTATATACTATACTATATTATACTATATACATAATATATACTATACTATATTACACTATATACATAATATATACTATACTATATTATACTATATACATAATAGTCTTCTATCTCCAACATTTTATCTACCCATCAATTAATTCATTAATGGTCAACGTATTTTCAATCAGTTTACATAATTAGTAAATTGTGTTTCTTAATATTATGATCATGGAAAGAAATTCTATTTAATTGTCATTATTTCTTCTTTCAGTTTAAGGAATTTGAGATATTTATAACACTATGATAAATTATTTCCTTTTCCAAATTGTGGGCAATTTTTTTACCTTCTAATGCCTGTAATTTGTATAGCTTCTATAAAGTCTATAGTATTTTAATAATTAGTCAAAGAATTGAGAAGCATAATTTATACGTGATATTTGTTACATTGTATACTTAAAATCCTTGTATTAATTTAATTAATTTGTATTCATTTATTAATAAAAGAAATCTTCATAGCATACGAGATGCTTTCCTTTAAATCTAATTTACTACACTATTTACTATAGTCACAATTTTACGGGCTCTTGTAGTCTCAAAAATATTAGAACGTTAAAGATAATTACTAAATAACTTTATACTACAATGTAATCTTACTTTCCTCATTTAGTGCGGTTGTTCTTTATACAAAGATTAATAAACAACCACTAAAATAGTTGACTATTATAAAATAGTCAACTATACATACAATATAACAATATAAAATATATAACAATATAACAATATTATAAAATAGTTGTCTATTAGAGGTTAGAATTAGATCTTTTACATTGACTATAGAAATATACAAAACTGTACCAATTCGCGAACCAGCTATCAATTCGTTATTTACTAATTACCTGTACCAACTGAAGTAACTTCTATGTAAGTGCGATTTAAATATTTATACGTCCATAGGATACACCGAATTGCGGTCATTAATACCTTGCCAGATGCTGCGACGTAAAATAATGAAAAATAAAAGAAGAGTTTATCCAGATGAAGGAAACCAATTTCAAGGATACTCCGAGGTACGAGCATTTCAGCGCACTTGCGTTGACAAAATACGGAAAGAACGGCACTCACTTAATGGCAAGAACACCGCTGTAATCACTGCAATTATCCTACTTTCAAGGATAATTAATTCGCACTTAACACGTCATTTGCAACCCTGCATCTCGTATCGATCGCGTTAATTAAACTGTATTTTAAATGAGAGACAGGCTTTGTAGCAAGTATCGGGGAACAATCCGGATAAAAGCGACGAGGGAACTGTAATCGGTCTTCGCTCTCCATTTCCTTATCAAAGATGGAACGAGGAAGGTGAAAAAGGGGAACACAAAGGTTTAGAGTACTTATCCATGCAGCGTTAAAACTTTGTCGGCTGGAGTATCTCGCGGATTTCTTCCGTGTTAATTCACATAGGCATATCTGGTCAAAAGTTGTTTTCAAGGAAAACGGTTTTCCTCTTAGTCCCAAACACCGCGCCAAACACCACAGGAGGGACGTTTCACGACGATACGGCGATGTTTGTAACCCGTGAAAATCCTAACATCGCATCCTCTAGCTTCAACGTCAGCGAAATTTATTCCAAAGCTGGACTACCAAGTGGAAAATTGAAAGCAACGACGCTAAGCCAACTCGTTTAAGTAACAAGCATCTTTATTAATCAGTACGGTAATAAATAAATAAAAGTAATGTGTCAGCGCGGTATTTAAATCTTCGCTTGGACAACAAACTCAATTGGAAGGAACGTGTAACGGTAAAAACGAAGCAAATAGATTTAAGGTACAAAAATATGTACTGGCTACTTGGCAGAAAGACAGAATGATCATAGGAGAATAAAATACCTATCTATAATAAAACAATACTAAGGCCAATAATATGGACTTATGGCATCGAGTTATGGGATTGTGCCTGCAAATCCAATACATCGTACAAAGATCACAGTCTAAATTGCCTCGTGCAATAGCAGATACACCACGGTATGTATCAAACAAAACGCTTCACGATGACCTTTACATGCCATTCGTCAGAGAGACAATACCAGAAAGAAGCCACAGCCACCACATCAAAATAAATCTTCGCACGAATTTTCTCGTTCAACTACTCCTGAAGGAACAGCGTCCTATAAAACTGAGAAGACAAATGAAGTATAGCAAGTCTTCTCGATGGAGGAGCCCTCGTCATGACATATGAGGGAGCTAAAGTTCTAAGCAACCAAATCAGCCCGTAGAATCTTCACTTTGACTCTGAGAAGACAGCAGTCAGCTGACTTTAAATGAGACATAGCAAGTCTCCTTGATGGAGGAGGTCTCATCTTGGCATACAATAAGAAACCTAAAGCCTTAAACCAGCAAATCATCTTACAGAATGCTCACCTTTTTGAGTTTGACTGCTGATGCAAAAGGAAGAAAAAGGAAAATTATTTAACAACCACGCATTGATTTCATATATCTTCGAAGCATAAACTGTTGTATGACGTTACTATGTAACATGTAACAACGTTGCTATATATTTTATATATGTATAGTAGTATATATAGTATCATTAACGTTAATAACGCAATAGTAGTATATATATACTACTATACATATATAAAATATATAGTAACGTTATATATATGTCGGAGATGTAGGGACATCGAGCCTTTCTTTTGGAATACTTGGGCTCGAGGTGACACAACTGGTCGCTGAACGTAGCCACGGTCACGCGATGAACGTTTTAACCTGACAGAAGAAGTGCCGATATTGAGGGACACGCTGTATTAACGGACAAGCCCCGGCTAGGAGCAATGTCGACTCAATGCAGGACTGCCTAGCAACGGCTCCTGGAATTTTGTTGATATTCCTAATCAATATGTAATTGACAAATGAGATTCAGGCAGTCTTTTATTGTGATCTCCTTGGAGAGTTTACTGATATCGGGGAGTCAGTCTAAAAGTTACCAAGCGGCACAGCTAACGTTATTTGCGATTCAGAGAAAATATAAACTATTGTACAAAGAGTTTCCCGTTGACCGTGGATTCGTTTGAACCCAAGAATATTGTTCAAAGCATTCGTTAAACTTATTTATTGTTAAACCTTGTAAAAGTCATATCTAAATGTGTTATATAATTTAGTGTAATATAATTTAGTTGAGTTAAACAATGGTAAATCCAAATGAAGAATTGATACACACCCAAAATTCTAATGATAATTCGACATATATATATACATACTGTTATGTAATTGTGGTACACTAAAATGTAAACTGTTATGTCTTCAGTGTTAATGTAATTATGTAATGTAATATACTAAGATGTAAACTGTTATGTCTTTAGTGTTAATGTAATTATGTAATGTAATACACTAAGATGTAAACTGTTATGTCTTCAGTGTTAATGTAATTATGTAATGTAATATACCAAAATGTAAACTGTTATGTCTTCAGTGTTAATGTAATTATGTAATGTAATATACTAAGATGTAAACTGTTATGTCTTCAGTGTTAATGTAATTATGTAATGCAATATACTAAGATGTAAACTGTTATGTCTTCAGTGTTAATGTAATTATGTAATGTAATACACTAAAATGTAAACTGTTATGTCTTCATTTTTAATGTAATTATGTAATGTAATACACTAAAATGTAAACTGTTATGTCTTCAGTGTTAATGTAATTATGTAATGTAATATACTAAAATGTAAAGTGTTATGTCTTCAGTGTTAATGTAATTATGTAATGTAATATACTAAAATGTAAAGTGTTATGTCTTCAGTGTTAATGTAATTATGTAATGTAATATACCAAAATGTAAACTGTTATTTCTTCAGTGTTAATGTAATTATGTAATGTAATATACCAAAATGTAAACTGTTATGTCTTCAGTGTTAATGTAATTATGTAATGTAATATACTAAGATGTAAACTGTTATGTCTTCAGTGTTAATGTAATTATGTAATGTAATATACTAAGATGTAAACTGTTATGTCTTCAGTGTTAATGTAATTATGTAATGTAATATACTAAAATGTAAACTGTTATGTCTTCAGTTTTAATGTAGAGGCGAATTTTCTCATTTGACGTACATATAAATGAAATATTTTTGTGCTACCTGACATTTTTCACTTAAGGCGGCAGATTTGTAGGGCCGCGTTATCGCTCGGACAACGCCATAAGTTTTTCTTTCGGTTGCTCCGCGGAATGCGTTCTAGGAACGTGAGCTGGTTTTTCGAACGCGATTAGAATTCATGCGGTTGCAATAGCGTGCCGCTTTGAAAATGAACGGCCTTAGAATTCAAGTGGAACGGCTTTCGGCGAGAGACCCGAGATAAAGCCGCGAAAAAAAATGGAACGAACGTTAAACGCTTGGCGAATAAAGGACGTTTGCGTTTGTTATATTTCTATTGTACGTATGAACACTCGGTTTCGTAATGCGATAATCAACCCGGCGCGGCGTAAAGGACGATCGTAACGCTTTTACTTGTTTACATTGTTCATTGGTCGTTTTAATATTACCGTGGTTCCAATCGTCTCACATAGATTTTTCATTATGCTGCTTGCGTTATTAACGTTATTAATACTTATGCGTGAAGAAATATCTTGTAAGTACAGGCATATTTAATATTTGCCTGTAATTTTGTGACAAAGCGTTTATAAACAAACTTCATATAATATTTTTTTCCCATCTTTATTCGTACATCATGCTCCTATAATCTTGTCAGAAAAGTAGGAAACACTCTGTACAAGAAAATAGGAAAATACGAAGTTGTGACATTATACATATATCGAAAACTATATTTTCTGAGAAGTGCTAAAACTTGATGTTCCCCTCTTTTTCCGTGGAACCTTCAGATGTATGTGCCTGGGGTACGAACATCTTTTTTGTTGTTTAATTATTTCAGTATTAGGTTGTAGCTTAATCATCCACTACGTATTCATTTATATCAAGTAATTGCATGAAACAAAAAATTCTTTTTCTGTATTAAACGCATATATACAATTTGTTTGATTATGAGTGATCGGATAGATAATTGAGAAGAGAAAAATAATACATAATCATATTACATACATAATACAGCGTGTCGAGTGATCAAATGTCCAAATTTTGCTACTGTGTTCTACAAGCAAAATACGAACTAAAATTTCCTACAGTAGGAAATGTATAAATGCTTCGTTAAAAGATTATAAGAAAAATATGAAACGTGACGAATATGTACACAATTATTTCAATACGAGATAGCGCAAGATACGTACGGGACAAGGCAAGATACGTAATGTTCGTGACACGTATGGGTATAAGGTACGTCATGTGTATATCGGAGATGTAGGGACATGGGGTCTTTCTTTTGGAATTTTGGGAAGAACCCCAATACTTGAGCTCAGGGTGACACATCCGGTCGCCGAACATCCGGTAGCCACGGTCACGGGATGAACGTTTTACCTAACAGATGTAGTACCGATATTGAGCGACACACGTTGTATTAACAAACAAGCCCCGGCCGGGAGCAATGTCGGCTCTACGCGGGTCTACCTAGTAACGGCGTCTGGAATTTGTTGATATCCCTGATCAATATGTAATTGACAAATGTGATCGTGACAGTCTTTTATAGTGATCTCCTTGGAGAGTTTACTGATATCGTGTGGAGAGTCTGAAAGTAACTGAGTGTCACAGCTAACGTCACTTTTTGTGTTACGAAATATATTCTATTGTACAAGGAGTTTCCCCGTTGACCGTGGATTCGTTAGAACCCAAGAATATTGTTAATAGCGTTCGTTAAACTTTGTAAAAGTCATATTTATACGTGAAAATATAATTTCTGTTGTGCAACAACGATGGCAAATTCAAATGAAGAATTGACGCGCGCTCAAAATTCTAATGTAAGCCCGACATATATATACCGTTTTTGTGCACGATTCCACTGTACAATTGTATCGTTTTGGTCTGTAAATTTACGAGAATCAAAATTGCATGTAAAGGCGTGAGACAAAATCGCCATGAAATTCATCAATCTACGATAAATTCAATGCCATATCGGTATCAAGTTTGCATTGATAAAATCGCACGGTAGTTTGAACTGCGTACAAACATACAGAAGCTGAGGAAACAAACGCTTACATATGCAAACTTGAATAACCGAAATAATGTACATTAAAGTAATTTGCTCAGACAAGTAGATGCCAATAGAAAGATGGAAGTCTTAAAATTATGTCAGTAAAATTTGAGAAGGATTCAATAACGTAGCTAGAAATTATAATAAATTTATTAGAAACACGCATTGTAAGTGATTCACAAAAGTATTTCAACGCTATATACGTATATTCGCATAACTTTGCATTTCATATTTTTGTTATGATTTTTTAATAAATTTTTAGTCTCGCGATATTCCAGCCTTATTTCTATCTGTAGAACACATTGGAAAAATTCGAACACCCTGAATTTCTGAACACCCTGTATATGCTTATAATATATTTATAATAATTAGTTGCAACAAATGCTACATCTATTGCAAATATATATGTCGGAGATGAAAGGACATCGGGGCCTTTCTTTTGGAATTTTTGGGAACATCCCCGATACTTTAGTCTAGACTATTTATTATAGCTGTACTTAAATAATGAAACTTAGAAGTAGTTGCTATGATTCAATCCGATACGTTTGCCCGAGATTTGTGACAGTGGGCTTGGGCTCGAGGTGACACAACTGTGGTCGTTCAACGTTGCCACGATCACGGGATAGACGTTTTTACTTAACAGAGCTATGGAGTAATTCTATAGTTCTCCTTAAAAAAAAATAGTTGTAGCGGCGCACGGGCTCGAGGACAAATCAAGCCATGTGTGATTTTGCCTCAGAAGTGCCAATATTATGGGGCACACGTTATATTAACAGTCAAACCCCGGGCAGTGTTGCCGCTACGCGGGACTGCCTAGCAACGGCGGCTGGAATTTTGTTGGTATCCCCGGCCAATATACAACAAAACGAACGCGATTGTAAGGAGAGGAAAGTTTCCATCAGTCTATTATTCTTGCGATCACCTTGGAGAGTTTTCGCATCGTCTTTACGTGCAGTTTATACCGAGCGTCACAGCAGACGTTACTTTGTGCTTCAAAATATATTCTACGTTTAACAAAGAGTTACCCCGTTGACCGTGGATTCGTTATTGAACCTAAGAACATTGTCATTAATATCTCGAGTGTCTAATCACCACGGTTATTTGTCAAACTCTGTAAAAATCATATTTATACTAGTAAATATAATTTCTATTGTACAACAACGATGGCTAGTCCGAATGAAGATTCGTTACACGCCCCTAAACCTAACGCTAACCCGACATATATATAAATTTATTTATTATATTATATATTATTTATTTATATATATATAAATTTGCAATAGATGTAGCATTTGTTGCAACTAATTATTACGAGCGATAATAATATATGAACCGCTATTAGTTTCAAACAAATGCTCCTAAATACCTAGAGGTTATTACTTTTCTAAGAAGAAACCGTGCGTGAAGCGGAATCATATATCATACCACGGACGCGTACATTCGAAACTTAATGGTCCGTTGTTTGAATAATACGTTGAAACGTTTCGCGATTACACAACTCAGCCCACGTTCTACGATTTCTTGAAACAGGGAAAAGCTTTTTACATGTCGAGTACTCTTAAATTTGAAACACTCCTATACAGACCATATTGCTCTTACAGCTTAAGAAAGGTAACACGGAAATCCAATGTCCTTTCCACAAATAAGTCTTTCAAAGTGCTCGATAATATGACAGAAATATAGTTTTAGTATAAAAATTACGACAACTAAATGTTGAAGTAACATTTGCAAATTAATCGTATCATATGACACGCATATTATCGGATTCTTAAAAATAGCATCTCATGTAATAAGAAACTTCTATAAAATCATTATGCAAATTATGGATTAAGATGTAGTACCGATTCTACAAAAATATTTATTTTTTTCACAAAGTTTTATGTATGATTCAATATCGCATTGTTTGCGAACAGTTTTTTTATATACATTTAGAAACTTTATATTTTTTTTTTTGCAATGTTAACAAGGAAAGATAATATGTCACGTAAATTAATAAGGGCAATTTTTGAATGATATTTGAGTAATATGTCGAAATAAATAAGATCACTGTGATAAATCGCTGTTAGCCATTTTGTACCCCTGCTTTCTACGTTCGTAGTACAATGTACGTACTCGAGTAAAAGGTTACTCGTTATTCTCTAATAACTTCGTTTTATTCGCAGTTTTTATTCCAATCGTAATTTATTCGGAACGTTATACGGATAATTCCTGACAGCGAATATGTAGATTCCATTTAAATGACACATTCATTCTATACACCAACTGAACCGTGTACGAAAACGAAAAACAATGAAACCTGTTGAGAAACCGATGAAAATGTAAAGAACGAAGTATCAAAGTGACAGAAGTTGTGCAACATACATACACATAAAAGAAGTTCAAATCGGAAAAGATAAATTTCAGATTCAAGGAACGTGAGAAGTCGATGTACAGCGGTGCAATTGAGGCATGGAAATGTTTTCTGAATTTATAGTAAAGAAATCGAATGCGACGCATAAATGGCAGAGAATCGAAGCTCGGTTATGCATAAATCGTTGAAGTGGGCGTAACCCGTGATAAAGCGATCGCCGGACGAACCCCGGCGAAACTGGAACTTCAAAAGACTCTCGGCTCAGCGTTTTCGATCCTCCGTGCTTTTTGCTCCCCTTCCCTCGGGGAATTTCCTACGTCACGGGGAAGAACCGCTGTCCTACAAATTTCCAAGTCGCTTCATCATCGTTGCCCATCAGTCACCAAGAAAGAACGCTTCATGGCGGAAGCGCAGCCGCTGCAAAGCTTTGCAAAAACCATAAGAGGAGTAATGAGTACGAAAAGAGAGCGAGAAAGAGAGATAGGAGATAAGTAGGTGGTAGGGATTACGATGAAAGAAGAAGAGGACGAACCTTGTAAGAAGTAGATAATTATAGCAATGAACAATTAAACGTTACTGCAGCGCGATGAATAGCATGATTTCTAATATAATTGATGAGCGATTAACCATCGTGCGACTCCATTCAATTAACGGTTGATGATTCGAATCCCGGTTAATTACAATTATATCGAGGAACGATTTAACGGAATTGTAATTAATCATGTTAGAAAAGAAATCGTACACTAAACTATTTAAGTAGATAGGAATTTCTAGAAGAAATTGAGCTTCTAACACGCATTGTGTTTCAGATGTAATCGAAGAGTGTTCGTAGAAAACACTGCGAGTGCCAAGAAATAAATTTTTCAGGAGGAAAAGAAAGTTGACGTAGTTCGAATTCACGAAAAAGGAAAATGTGTCTATGGAAAATTTGTAGTAATAGTGCGTCAACTTTTAATTCTAAAGGAAACTCAATATTCCATTCATTTAAATGCTCTATACAAAAGCCAAGAAATAGTTAACTAATTTTTATTGTATTTATTGTACTTTCTATAGAGACGACCTTGTGATACCATTTTCTAGCATTGTTAATAACTATTTAGAATGGGAAATTGTACCTAAGTTCTATCCTACAGTATTATCATTAGTATGTAGAATATTTTCCAATAAAACAGTAAAACTTCTTAATTTTGACACCTACGATATTTTCTACAAACACTTTTCAATTTACTATTGTTTTTGTGTAAGGTTTCATATATGTGTATAATTTGACCTAAATCAAATCTAATATCTGAGATAATATTAACAAATATAACATCAAAGAATATCGTCATTTTATATGAATATTTGTTTATAACTGACAATATATTAAAATTTATTTTAAGTAGTTTTAAAGCCGTATTTGATTCATGTTTGATCATAATTTCATCAAATATTTTTTCATACACTAAAGTCTTTAGTGCAGTTATGAGCAAGCAATAATAGTAACAATATTCAGAATAAAAATAATATAGTATCATTATACATTAACCCACATACCTATGTACATACCTACATACAATAAGTACAGTGCAGGGTATAAATGAATTAGAAAAGACTCAAATTAGTAATAATTCAATGAGTAATTAATATCTAGATTATATTGAAAGTCGACAATTTATTGGAAAAAGGAGCAACATAGATAAGATATTAAATATCATCTAAATTGATGAAATTGATGATTATGGGATCATAGAGGAAATTGGGAAATGAAACTTATTATAAAAGCAATTAGTGTTTCAAAAATTAAACATTTAGTCTTAGAAAAATCTAATTTTAAAAATAAATAAGATATTGAAAATTTAGAATGCAGGACAATCACGAATATTTTAAATCATAATTAATTTTTATTCATATTGTTCAAATTTTAAATCATATTTCATAATTCAATGTATATAAGCTTGATATTTAAAAATTCTTTTATACTCATTGAACGGGAAAAGAGAATTTAAGTAGTCGTCAAATATGGAGGCAAATTTTATTACCAAACAAGATACTCTTAACACGAGGGTGAAAGTAAATGAACTACGAGTAAGCTGGTTTACGTTCAACGAACATTAAACTTAAATTACGTATGAACGTGTAATGACCCTATTTAAAAATGAAGTTTAAGCTTATAAAATTAATGGAATATTCTAAAGCCAATTATTCATTTAAGTAATAGTAAAGATTACAGTGCATCGAACTAATAAGACTCCAAGGTCCTAATAAATATTTTATTGATAATTTATGTGATGTACACAGTTTATGAAACATAACAATTAATGTAGAAATGAGAACAAAATATGTTTGGTGTTTTCACGTCAATACAAATATAATACTGAGGATTCTACCAAGAAGTATTCATTTCAAGATTTCAAGAAGTTTCATTTCAACATTGTAACATTATATTACTGTATTTAGTTATTCTACAAAGTTGTGTCTTTTCCACAAACTGTGAATAAGTAGATACAATTTATATAACGTTATCTATCGATTATAAAGAAGTATTAATTCAAATGTTGGAAATAAAATATTAAATAATAATGCAAATGTTTGCTTAAGAATATAAGTTCAGCAGAACATAAATTCAACAATTGTACACTTGGAATAAAATCAGAATAATTTGTATGTGTGTTTGAGATGAAAGTGTGGATGTACGTGATGGGTGCTCTAAATAAAATATGAGAATGAGCGAGAGTGAGAAGTACATAAGCCAAAGAAAGACTCGAAGCGATATTTTTGTATTCGCGTTGCTTTATCTTTCATGGGTTAAACTTGACAAATTAAAATTAAAATACCTACCAAACTAGTGATCTCTCAGCACAAATAGGTTAATGCTTTTTATAGGGAATACTTAGCTGTATCGATTAATACCATAAAAAGTATACGGGGGTTATTAAAAAAACTTAGTCACCTTAATATCTCAAAAAAAAGGTATCAAAAAATGAAGATTTACTCGTACGACCACGCTCCTTAAATACAATAAATTTCACTTGAAACATTTTTCGATAAAGTCAGTGGATAAGGAATTATCCCAGGCGGTAGCTTTTACTGACTCAACCTGTGTGTTCCAATTATTTGAAACAATCATTTTGAATCAAATAATGATACATACAAGATTTAGAAATTACAATTAGTTTGAATTACCTAAACAGTGAAAGGTATAGTGTGAAATCGCCATTATTTTGAATTATCCAAGTAATGACAAAAATTAGGAACACTAGAATGGAAGAGGAACTGACGTCGTATACGTCAACGATAAATATATTCTGGCGATAGTATATTAACCCTTTCAATACATTGGAAGAATGGAAAGATGTGGTAGGTGTGACACATTAATCAGCAGCAGCATCGACCGGCACTTGCTTCCAGCCAAGGCGGAGGCCAACCAAGAAACCGACCCCTTTTCTCCGTTGAATTTCAAGGGGATGGCCGGCTCCTTCGTGCCTTAAACCACACCATTATTGCTTTTTCCAAGAAACGCAGAGGCATTGTGCGCCATTAAAGCTAAGATGGACCGCACTGTGCTCCTATCGAGTACTTCTCTCAAGCGTTGAAATAACTGATCTATTCTTCTGAATTATTATCATCTCGTGGAGATTATGATTGTGACATCATGACGCGGAGATTAGATATTTCTAGACAAAAGGAAACGACGAATGAATTTTTAAGTACATGCAATTATTATATTTAAGTACATGTAATTATATATAATATAATTAATTATATAAATGTGAATGATATAGAAGCAGTTATACATATTTTTATTACACATATTATAAATATTACAATTATAAATTATTATATTATACATGTACAATTATACATATACATAAATTGCATGACTAGAAGATTATTGTATATGTGTGTGAGTTTCAGAAGATATTGCAAGATCAAGTCCATCTGCGGACTGTGAAGCCGAAATTAAGTGATAAAAGATTGAGAAACTAAGAGATCACGGAAAACAATTTTTTCAGTGGAAGATTATCGAATTATTAATATTGAAGGGTTATTTAAAATAACGCGCTTAAGATGTAGATGAAGGAGTGTGCGAGGAGTAACTTGATTTACAAAGCTATTTCATTTGAAGATGAAAGCACGTTTCTCGGCATAAATAGATTCTTCCAGGGAATTTTTAAGAGCGACGTTACAACTTTTATTCGAAATAATTTTCCTGTTTCTGTATAATTGGAATGGTACGAAAGTAAAGAATTTCATAGGGAAGGCGCAGAAAAACTGTATAAGAAATCTCTGAAATTATTTCGTAATACTCGTGCATTTGCTTTTCTCATTCGTTTCAGATAAAAAATTCTGTTTCCATTCTTCGCAATTATAAAGTATATGACGTATTTTAATACAAAATGTCATTTATGACATAAACGTCAGTCGATACAAAAATGTATTCTAAAAATTCAATTATATACGTGATCGTAAATTCATCGTGTGCAAATTAAATGTCTCAGTACGGTACAATTGTATTATTCTCAAACAGACATATGATTGACGAAAATAATCAAAAACAGAAGTTTCATAATTTGAAACTTGCAGTTAATAGACGGGCATCTGATGAATTTTCAAACACATTTCTTACACTTTATAGAATAATTACTTACCAACCTATTTTCTTCAACTTCAACTTCAAACCTATTTTCCGCTTATTTTTACATGTAGAATCAGCACCGCACTTTTTGTACCACGATTTCGGAAACACTCGTATAAAATACACAAAAATACCAGATATTAAGTATTTTACACAATTATTGATTTTCTAATCGTTTACTAATTGCCAAAATGCTAATGTGGCATTTTGTTAAGCGGTAAAGTCAAATCACACAAGACAAGGGAGACATTACCGGGATATATCCTTCTTTTCACACCTTTTTCTGTCCGCTGATTTACTTGCTTTTTCTCGTTTTCGCTACTAACCTCAAAAGTTACTGTACCAATTTATTACAACTTGCTATAATAAACTAATTACATAACTTGCTTTACATGCAAATTCCAGAGATCATTGATACTAAGATGATTCGTAAATTCTACGTCACACAGATTGACAGAACACTAAGAATACTAAGAAAGAAAGTCTTGGCTTAAATTAATAACGAAATCCTCGTTGTCGCACGACACAACGCGATGCGCCATGGCGCTTCATGATCTCACAGCGATCGAATTTGTTGTACGCGAAACATGGATGGTTTAATTCACTTCCGGCCGACTAATACGATTTCCAAAAGGAAGACAAACGGCGAACACAAAAGGGGAGGAAAAAGGCGTAGGCACTCGAAGGTAAACGTGGAAAGGCGAGTTCCAAGCCGATAAATGGCTGCAAGTCGAGTCAAAGGAGGCTGGTCCAATTTAAATCGCAGTTCGTTCCTTAGTACTGGCTGCTAAGGCCAGCCATCGCTGAATGCATCTCCATTATGAATAGCCTCGTGAGATTTACATTCTGTCGTTCCACCGCACCCACTCCTGATTATATGTTATGGCAATTTGCCTCATCCCTCTGTAAAGGATTCCTCTCTTTTTCCTTCCCTTCCTTGGTAATAATCGATGATAGATATTGGTAACGATTGGTCGTGGATGTCGACAAAAATATCACATGACAAGTTTTATTGTACACGTCTATCAGTTACTTCGCAATTTAACACGTTGGAATAAACGGAGGGCGTTGGAATCGGACTATGGATTTTTCTGCACTTGTGGGAAATTTGAGGGTGCAAAAGTGCACACAATGCATACAATGTACGGTATAATCAAATTACAAAACAAAATATCTAAAATTATTAATTATAATGTAGGATCTTACTACAATTAGTTTATTTAAAATGGATTAAACAGGTGTTGGTCAAACAGAAAACGTTGGCTGTTTAACGTGAACTAAATACAATAACGTACTATAATTAAGACAATTAAATAGTTAATTTGCAACTCTCGTTACCACGATTCCAACGCTCTCTCTCACGCGGACCACACTCTCTCGACAATGCAATTCGCACTCTCTGACTTCTCAACTAACACTGACTGTTAATTCGTCTTTGTCCCTTAGCAATCCCTTGTCTTTTCTCTTAACCCCACCACGTACGTGTTCTGCAACTGTTCGTGGCCAAAGTCACGTAGACATTTTTCCGCGCAACTATTCGATTGCAGGACCGACGATATATTGATGGGCCTGTCGGCACTTAGGCTTTCTCGCGACATTGTTTATGTTTCGCCCGGTATCTTTTAGGCTTTTCGTCCACGATACTACAATAATATCTGGTAGATGAAACAAATTTCTATTTTGATTCCGTTTCTTCAGTTACGTTCGTGAAGATAAAAAAGGACACAGAAATGTGAAGTATGGCTGTTACACAGGCGTGTTACGAGTTGTTTGGACCGCTCACGGGCCAATGCAATTGACTCGGTTTTTTGAACTTTTTGAAATTTTAATACCAAAATACTTGTTAGTCGAAGGTTATATTATACATATACAATTTTGTTAATTTTCTCTGCTTCTTGTTTCGTGGAACTAACGGATTTGACACATAAGCGTTTCTGGTTTCATATGTGTGTATATTTCAACGTAGTTAAGGTGTCTTTTCTAATTTATTTTTTAATTTAATTTAATTCATTTCAATTATTTTCATGATCATACAATTATGATAACGCTAAAGTTCTCTTTTGTAAATTTGTCCATAACAAGATAAGATCTATAGCCAGTGTAAATCCGTCTCTTCTCTGCATCAAATCCAGTTAAAAATTGCTTACATATTTACCTGTCTGCTATGTTTACCTCAGACATCTTGGAAGATACAATATCTTAACAAATTTCTGGCTGCAAGAATAGATTTCGATTAACCTGACTTTCACAATCAATTCACGTTCAACTACCTAATCAGGTCAAGCTGAATATAAAATTGTATTATTTTTAAAAAGAACGAGTGAAAGTATAATATTTAATTCATAATTATAATATTAATGCATCCAATAAACAAGTGAGTCTTGCATTTTCTACTTGGATGCATACAATCATCGAATTAATGTCAAGGACAATCAATGAAAATAAAAGAAGAAATGAAAACACATCTGTTATTATTATATATAATTAAATATAAAAACTGCACAAACCACTAATTGAGATTTTCAATTATTAGATAATTATTACTTTAATTAGAGATTATCAGATGCAAAATTACGAGTAGCGATAAGAATAATTTAGGAAATCTGACAATGACTTGCCACTAATAAAATAAGATAATAATAAAAAGATAAGATCTGCAGAATTCATCGAATTGAAATATTAACATAATCAATAGTTTTAAACGATAAAACAAAATCACATGCGATAACGGTAATTTTGCCATAAAATAGTTATCATTAGCCCATACGTTAATAAATGAATATATTGTTACGTAAAAATACAATTTATTCCAGTGAAAACGAAATTTTTATAGAGTATTCGAAGATTTTCTTAGAAAATCGTAGAAGCATGTTTGTTTATAATCGTTTACATGTGCCATTTTATTTTTCTTTGATCTGCACCGCTGTCGAATAAACGCGATATTATAAAAAAATGTCAGAGGAATGAAAACTGTTTAGAATAAAATTGAGTCGTGAATAAAAATTTGTTTGATAAAATAACACGCTCTCTTTAAAACGCATTCTTTTCGTATAATATACATATTCATGAAACAATTTTTAATTACTTTTTTAATCTATGAAAACGAAACTTTCACGTGATGCATTTCTTGTGATTTAAACGCAGCCGAGATTATAGGGGAAAATATATGAGAAAATGGCTAAATCGTTTAATTAAAAGGAAGTTTGCTTAATGAAAATACCCGCGATGGAAATAAATGAGGACGTCATCGACGCGATGAACAATACTGAACCGAAGGAGAAATTATTGACTTTATGCTTAACGAACGTGTCGTAAAACTTTCCAAAGACTCTATCATCGTTATATGACGTACATGTACGTCATTAACAACTTGAAGATGCGTAAACACACGCGAAGCAGTGTTCACCGTGTCATCGTTCAAAAGCTGCAATTACTCGTTTCTCGACATCTATTAAAATTTTCGTGAGAATAAAAGCTTCATCAGAGCACTTGAAGTGAAAATAGGAACGATGAAACAGACAATACTTGTTTTAAAGATTTTAATTAATTCGTAACTCGTGTTTAAGTGTAACGACGTGATACAAACCTAATTTTATTAATTTATAGTTGACAAAATTGTTGTACCAAATTTATCGTTTCTTTGTTTATTTTACAGCATATGCGTGACGGTGGTTGTGCTTAATGTTCACTTTCGATCGCCGCAAACTCACAAAATGGCACCTTGGGTGAAGAGGGTTTTTATCCACATCCTTCCTCGCCTGTTGGTTATGCGGAGGCCCCAGTATAAATTCGAAACAAATAGGTAAACGTTTATTGTTGTGCATTTCTATTTAAACCAAAAGAGTTACATTGTTAGAAATCGAATTGAACCAACTGCTCTCCCACTCGAGGACATTTTGACATATTAAAGGCACTCTTAGCTTATCAAAGACAAGAGGCAAAAGAAAGTTAGTAAAAATAATTTTAGTTTAGAAATATTCGATAAAATCAATAGAATCTTCGATAAAGTCATAAATTATGAATAAACCGTTTTCAAAAGCGTTCATTTATTTTCAAAGAGATCTAATAATTTGCTAGTCTATTCTAGTTAACACAAGAAAACAGATATTTATATTGAAACGATAATGCTCTTTCTTTATATAAATTTTTCTTGATAAAAATACGTTGCTTCCTCTGTTACAAAACATTTCTTTAATTTTCTGAAATTTTTTAAACCTACCAATTAAAAAGAGATGTTAATTAAAATGGTAACAAAAATCCTCCTCTATTTTAGTATTTATTTTAAAATCTGTTTCCTTGATCCTTCATTTTTTTACCATTTATTGTCTGAAAAATTTTTATGTTCGTAGAAAGTTTAACGAATAAACATTCCTGATACGTATCCCGATAAAAATGGCTCTAATCTTTTCACGACCAATAACAACATATGCAACGTGGTTTCTACAGGGAAAAATATATGTATACGTATATTATTGCTGTTTTTCTAAATAAAGAAAATCGTATTTCATAGATGAGAGGAACGACAATTTGTTGACAAATAAATTTTACTGTATGCACAAATTTACATGTATTCGCAGATATAGTTCTGGCAGAGTGCTAATGAAAACAGTCGGAGGGAAGGAAAAGCCCTTCTATTATCCTTATCATCCATCTACTCAGGAGGACAGCGAAGAACATCTAACACCCAAACGATTTCACAGCCGCATGCGTGCTGCGTCGAAGGAAGACCTCTCACCTTCCAGGTCAATATAAATCATTCTTAAAAATTATCTTATTATTTATACTATCTTACCTTATTATTTTTTTGTTACCATATTTACAAACTTGTATAATTACAATTCAAAAGTCAAACATATAGTGATTTTTTATCAGAATTTTAGTGATTCCAAGAAGTGAAAAAGCATATTATATGAATATATAGTTACAGGGGGAATAATGGAAATAAATGTATATTTCGTAAGAAGAATAAACACTTTGATAAAATGGGCGACGTAATAAGTATTTTTACCATAATTATTAATTTGTCAGAGAATCTTCTTTTAAACCTAATCGTATGGTTGTATGTGTAGTATAGTCTCTAATATTTATGGTACACCTAAAGATAATTTGATTTTTAGTACAGTGATTTGCGGATGATTTTTATCTCATTAAATGATTCTTGCTTTTTCGCCGCTCATTTAAAATTCTATTCTGCCCGTGATTGTTCATCTGTTTTGTTTCTTTCCACTCACTGAACTTTTGACCAAATACTCGGAAATTTTCAAAAACTTTCCATTCCATAGTTGATAAAACTACAATGTAGATTTTCCGCCTTTTGTGCGCCTTTTTCTAATTTCGAATTGCTCTCCTTTGTTTCGGTATTTACATTTCTATATAAATTCGGAATTCCGTGGACCATCTGCTAACATCAATTTGTGGCTACTGATTCGATCATATTTTCGTATTATCCTTTTGTTGCGAAGAAAATGGTATATTTGATTCGTAATGTAGTAACATTTTTCCCGAAATTTCATCATTCCGAATATTATAACAATCTTCACTCTTTTTATTTTTCAGACTTATTGCACAAAGCGTTTAAGCAAATGTCACTGAACTATTTTCTTCGTATTCACAGGAGGTTTCTACGGTTAGTTTCGCGGTTAAAGTTTCGAAAAGTAACTAAACCATATATTCAGCCAGAAGTGCTCGTTTTCTCATAAAGCACAGTTTAACTTACCCTGGAAAAAGGTGTTGTAGCTGGCATTCGTTTAACGTAAAATTCTTCTCAAGCGTAATTAACCGTGAATAATTCACACGACCATGTATCAAGAGTTGCTTAACAAGTAATTAATGAAATAATTGACGCGATGATGCGTTACGCTTTTATTTTATTACGAGATTAAGTAACAAGATCGCACGACTTTACTGCAAAGTCCAGTTTAAACAGAGTTGGAGCGCCATAAAGAAACTTCCATAACTCGTGTAAGGCATTAAATTGAGTTTCTAGCGAAGATAATTCCGCTCATACATTGATAACCTAATGAGACGTAGCACAGAACGAAAATAGCACCAAAATTAGACTACATTAGGAATGTTACGACCGTTTGCGAGGGAACGCGTCAGCGAGAGGCATAAATTCTCGCTACGATTCTGATAGTCGACGCCGCGAACCAGTCTTTCCTCTAGTTTCGATTAGGATAACAGAGGTAGTTCAAATGATTGTAACACTGAATTTTTAACAATATTTAAAATTATAGTTAACACGTTACAAATGATTCAACGATGATACAACTAGTTTATTATTATAATTCGACTCGACTTTATGATATTTCTCGATATATTCGTTTCACTAAGCGACCTCGATTTTATTCCTCTGAACCTCTCGATGCATTCGGTTTGAATCCTCATTTGCCACTGACTGCCCTTCGATTTTGTCCTTTGTCTTCTCCTGGAGACGACCCCCACCTCGGGTCTCACAACCGTTCGCGGCTATGGTCACGTATGCCACCGTTTTTGTGTAGATAAAATAACGGACCGAAGGCGAATCGATGTTTCTAGAACTCCCTGCTTTACGACAACTATGCGCTTATCGCTACATTGTGTATATCTCTCTGGTCATGTAAGACGATCTGTCTGCGACGCTGTAGTACCAAGGGAGACGTTTAGGGACACGACCTATAGCAAGCCTAGGGTCGTAACAAGGAACTTGAAGCATCAACAAAAGCATGGTCACAGAATTCAGAACTACGCGATCTACGTTAATTTCAATCATACTGAATTTATCTATGATCTCTAAGCAAAATTAATAAAATTGTTCTTTCGATTCAAATGTAAATTACAATTCGCAGCCTCTTAATGGTAACGAAATATAATTATAAATCAGACTTTAATAAGAATATACAAGAACGTTTTTATAGCTTTATAAAAATTCAGTCTCTATAATTTCTAGTGGGCCGAATTACTATGTACGAAGATAATACACGCAGACAGACATATACATAGAAAATGCTGACTGTTAGCTATAAAAGCTAATTCCGTGCAAATATATTTGACATTTTTTTTCTTTTTTATGTTTTTTTTTATTGTTTGTTTACATTTTACAATTTGTCCATTAGGACATTTGGTAAAATATTATAATTTAATATTTGACAAAATATAGCATGTGGATGGTTACCCCCAGCGGGACTCCATCTTCCAGGTTGTTTATTGTTCTATTATGAGGTCTGCAAGATGCTTCTTCTTCAGTCTTCTATTATTGTTTTATTCGTTTCAGCAACCAGCTGATTTGGGTGTGTTGCAAGTCTTTCTTTATACTTTTTTGCATATCTGGCGATTTCCTCTTTAACTGTTGGAATTTTTAAATCTTTCCGTATGTCTTCATTTCAGACGTACCATGGATATTTGACATTTAAACACTTTCCATCTTTTTCAATGTATCAAGATACTCAAGTCTCGACCGTAACGTTTCTAAAGCGTAGCGAAAATCACGCGATCTGAAAAAACAATAATATTCTGATACGATGATCGTATTCCACATTTTTAATTAAATTAGAAATTTTGAAAATTAAACACTACGGTAAGTTCGATCGATCGCACTGCCAACAACTTTATTTTTACATCTTCGTCAGCAAGATATAGTTCAAAAAGACATTTACTTCAACTAACGATCACAACCCAAATTAAATTAAGTTTAACTACGACTTTATGTACGTGCTTGTCATAGCGAGACACAGGACGATATATGAGAAACATAAATATCTATTTGGAGAATAATCATGTAGCGAATATAAATGATTTGTTAACGAGATACACATCCTGAAATTACAGAGCGATTTTAAATTGCGATAGGGTAGAGCAAGTAATTTATATACACCGGTTATTATGGTAGAAGGAAATGTTGTAATCAAGTTACATTGTCTTGTTCGCAATTTAGCCTTGCTGACGGTGCAAGGTTCGGTGGAAGTTGCTTAATCCACGGGCCACCGTTACCGCCGCTTCCTCTTCATACAGAATGCGAGGATCTCTCTGTTTCTGGCGAAGCAGGAATCGAAGAGGTGAAAAGTCCGGTACTACGAAGTCCACCAGCCTTCTCGCATTCGCGTTGTCCTCCCGAAATTCACAAATCCTGCATCTGTGTGCGTTTCATCGCAGAGCACACCAAGATGCTCGAAGACTCGACTAAGGTAATTTTAGCTCTTAATGTGACCTTTCTAAAAGCTTCTTTTAATAAATTTCGTACGCTGTTGTATCCAAATATTTTGTGTCTCATGCTTTCATTCTATATGACGAGTATATAGTAACGTACGCGTATATTTTTGGAAAAATGAACGAAGTTTGTAATTCATTGAAACATGTTTCCACTTTGTTCTAATATCCGCTTCCGCTTTGTTCTAATATTAAGCTTCGACATAAAAGACTATAATATCTTCAATTCGATATGTATATTATTCGTTCGTGTACTTGACGTCACTACGATGACATTGACAACGTGAAAGTCTTTGCTCGGATAAAAATGGAAAAGGCAAGAAAGTTACTATATAAATTGAAGATGCTAGAAATGTCACGGTTCTTTTGATTTTAAAGAGAAACAGAATTAATCTTCGCGCATTAACCATTAGTGCAATTTACTGTAGAATCTAATACGAATGATTTGTAAAAAGGTGAAAGAAGACTGGAAATACGTGGCGATGGTCTTGGACAGACTGTTTCTTTGGATCTTCACTTTGGCGGTGCTGGTTGGCACAGCTGGCATCATCCTGCAGGCTCCCACCCTCTACGACGACCGGGTACCAATTGATAAAAAATTCAGCGAATTCGCAACCACGACGGTAGTAAACTGTCCGCCGCAATAGTCCATGCCCGAGCCCTGCACCGTAGAGAAAGACTAAGGACCAACACCCGGATGTAATTTACTACCAACCCGGAATCCCACCCTAGTCTTAGGAACTTCCAGATTCCACCGCTGTTCAATAACGAAATTACGGTAAAAGGGCTCCATTCCCCAAAGCAATTGCAAAGTATACGACAAGCACCAAGTTTCACAAAGGGAGAACAAAGAAATGAAAGGACGAAAGTTCAAGGAAATACTATATGAGATTATCTTTCTATATTCCCCCTCCCACCTCCCGGTATCGTTGTGAAATCTGACGTTGTTCCTAAAATAATAATAATAATAATAATGCAAATTGCCACACGAGAACCGATACGTTGGAAACGATGCATCGTCAAGGAGAGAATACTTTGGAATGTTAACGCTTTAGGTTGAGAAAATATATTTGCCAGAAGCATCGTGGAAAAAAATTTACTCCCTGTGACTTTCCTTGTTTCGATCGTTACGAACCTAAACAAACGAACGACTGCGACGCAATTATCGACCGTCTAAGAACCTGGATTTATTTCCTAGCTTCGTTCGAGCATTGCCGTTGTGAATAGAAGAAACGATCGACTCGTCGATACGTTGCGAACAATTTTGGAAAGGAACTTATATCTACATAGTCTGCTCAAGTAAATCGTAATATGAAGCTGCCACTATTTAAAATCGGGTTATCTTAAAGCAACAAGCTAATTAACGATACATTGTAATAATAATCTAGCTAAGCCCATGGCGGCTCTGATCGAACTACCGGGATGCTCGAGTAGATCGAACGAACAAACAGAATGTTGGAACGTTGTTCACGGTGAATACGATTGGTCCCGGACTAGGGGTTACGAACATTCACGAGTAAACTGTCGCGTGTTTTATATATCCCGTTTACCCGACATGTTAAGAGAAATTATTCTAGGTATCACGATCGTAGGTAGCTCGTTGTACGACACGAATTTAGCGTGTAACTTTACGTATAACCGATTAGTTGTAAACATTTAGGGACGTACCCGTTTGTACGAATGTATCTATAAGAGAAACGGAGGAGAGGAGAGCATTGATTTGAATGTATGTGCATTCAAATGTCACTTGAGATAGTTACTCGATATTTTGTCCTTCGAACGTTTATCGAAAATTACGCAAACGTATTTTCCATTTATTCCTTAATTTCGCATTTTTAATGGCAGGAAGCAATTTGAGGACAGAAATTAAAAGACTATATTTCATTTGTTACGATAATTCGTTTTGCATTTTTATCGCATTTTTGCAAACGCATAGGAAGCAATTTAAAGTGAGAAATTAAAAGGGTGTATCTCATCTATTATCTACACGTTAAATTGAACCAGAGTTAAACTTTATCTGTAATGTTATACACGTATCGTATATTAATCATGTTAATTATGTAATATACATTTCGCATCTAATAGGAATCCAATTACTTTTTTTAATAAAGTCAGCTACGTTTCCTTCGATCAATTTGAAATAATTGACAATTTCTTGAAAGTCGTACAAAATTCGAACGACTCCGTCTTTTATGTAAACGTGTTAATAAAAAACAGCTTTTTGTGAAATTGCAGTAGTTCGTATTTCAAAACACGTATTACAAATAAGTTCTTACAAAATTTGTCCAACGCGTATGGAGTTATAAAAATGCGAAAGTATCTTTCTTTCAGATATTACTCGAACTAAATAATACACATCTAAACAAGATAAGTATTTACGAAACTAAACAATTCTTGAAACTTGCATAATTTCACGCAAAATGGAAAATAGGAAAACATCGTGGACATAAAGTATTTCCGTTTGTTCTCTTTGGAATATTTAACGTATCGTACAATGTATTCATTGTCGATATATCGGTAATTAGCACGAAATATAACCTCTTTTTTTTTTGCACGTGGAGAAATCCTCATGGACACTCCGCTGCCGCTAACAGTAGCAGCAGAGTAGTGTCGGAATTCTACCGACTAAAACTCCACGTTGGCCATCCTACGCGTATGACAGGGGATGCTCCAGGAACCTCGGGTGAATTACTTCTGTTGCATCCCCTCCCGCGTTCTCTCTTCGAGCCAGTCCTGTATAGCACGAAACATAACCTAACAATTCCCATTTGCCGTTCGATGGATACCATCTCGAGGGACATTTCGTTGCACACATGTTATACTTCGCCTCTGTAAAAATATTGTATTTTGTAACAAGAGTCGAAACCCGCGAGACATTACGATAATAATAACCAATAGTTCTGTAAGAACAAGTAAAGCATACGAATTCTAAAGCTGATAGATGTAGCTCATTGAACAACCGTTGATGTCGTTGTTCAATGCTGTAGTACGTGGTTGATGTCACTGTGAGTTGTCTTCGTTCCTTTTTATTCCGTTTCGTGTTCATCCGTTTCTTTCACTTACATTTTCATTAGATAATTATGCGCTATATACAAATATGTACTGTCGCAATTAAATGATCGTTAGTTGCGCCTTGTGCGAGCGGACTGATATTCGCGAGAATTGTAACATAACGTCGGAGAATCTGCGATTCCTTGGCAAAATTCACGAATTACCAATGCTCAACGATAATCGTTCATTTCTAGCTTCGTTAAACTCACGACTACTTTTTCGCGATAGAAGGGAAGAGCCTTACCCGGACATTTTGCGACTCGACTCGGCGAATCCCTAATTCTTCGACGTTTCTTAAATCATATTCGTAGCTGAGAGTAATAATTTTAACGCATCCAAGGTACGATGCCTTACGTCACGTTGCATTGTAAATACATTTGTAGGATGAGAAGTATTGGTTCCGTAAATACTGCCATTAGAAAGCGTTGTTAGTGTGAAAGACGTTTTTGAGTCGTCGTATTGATAAGCTCCGCGGTTCCTCCTCAATCGGTAGCTACTTGTAAAACACGTATGTACGAGACTAGGCTGATAATGAAACAATACTCGTCACTGTACCGTGAGAATGAAGACAGCTGTGCGAACGAAACAGGAAAGAAATTAAAGAGCAATTTATTGGCTACGAATCAACGTGCCTATTTTTCCATATAATCGCAAGCTTTTTCATTCCGTTAGCGAAGGATTCTGTCGATCTGCTTTCGATAAAGGGACTCACAGCTGCCTTGACTTCATCGTCGCGCTTCGAACGAACGTACCATTCAAGATCCTGCTCAATGAAGAAATGGAAATCCGATGTATTTCCCCTGGTCGTAACGTTTCCCGCCGTTAAAAATTCGATTACTACAGGCTGCTCGAATCTCGTTGACATTGCATTCAACGTTCAACGAGCGTTCAAGCTCGCCGTAAACATAGAGGAAGCTATGTAGCTACAAGCTGAACGTAGCCGGTGCCGTTTCCGCTGCTTTCGTCCTCCGGTTACACGCGAGCGTGCATTATTTATCGACCTAGCCTCGTGCAAAATTAAATGAAAATGAACAAAAAGTGGGGCATCAAGTTCAACATTGACCAACGCGTAAAAATTTCAATGTCGGAGAACAAACGAATGGTTTCTGATTGATGGAGAACCGATCTCGGAACACGTAGTGTCGGAAGACAAGTAAACGTATTTGCTACCTGATTGAAAAATCGTCCAGTGAACGCCGAACGAATGTTAGAACGAACGGGAAGTCGCAACGTCGACGTTTCGGCCGCGATGTTCCAGAGGCCACGATTCTCCCTTAGAGGAACGAACGAGACTTGTAAGAGGTTTACTTTGCACTAAAACGATAGGAAAGAACGCACACATTTTCTATGATAGAGTCAGTTACTTATTTACATGTTAACATTGTAATTACGCATTAGTGCGTCGAAGCAGTTGTACCGGATCGCAAGCTCGGCCCCGCAAAGCTACGAGTCTTAAAGTCTCACTTTGACAATAGTAGATTATTCCAACGATGATCGGCTATTGTTACTTTGATATTTTAACAGTTGTTAACCTGTCGCTGTAGTTGTTTAGTTGTTGTTGACGATGAAGCAGAGCGGTCGAGGTAATTGTCCAAGAGCCACGAAGGGGAAAGCTAAAAGTTCTTGAAAGCGAAAACCAGTGCGTGGTATTTAGATAGTAATTAGCGGCATAGAACAGATATTATATATAAATATATAAATATATATATATATATTAAGTCTAAGGTGTGTAAATAATATGTACATAGCTAAAGATAACGTAAGCCAGATATTATAAAGCGATTGAGGTTTTTTTACTATTGCAAAAAACTGGGATCACGCGTTGCACGAAAGGGTCCCACGACGCTGTTTAAAAATCGTTGTAACGCGACCATGGTCGGTAGTTGAGATTCATTAAACGTCATTTTGTTTGATCAATGACAACGAACGAGTCGACGTAATTTCGTTTTTCTCCGTTGCTTCGTAAAGCTAAGTGTGAGTGTAAGTTCCGTGCTGTTTCTGTCTGTTCTTTCAATGGCGTATGCTATACGATCGTGTTTTGTCGTAAGATTGTGTCATAATATTAATATTTCATAAGAATGTAAACGATTTCTGCGTTCGCGTGTGAAATTTCAATCGATGTTCAACTAATCGTTACGGATGTAATATTTTCAAGTTTTTATACACAATTCCTCGATCTTAAGCGAAAGATAAAAGAGAATCCATTCTTCTCGTCGATGGAGATTCTAGACCACAGCAGTTTGTTCAAGCGTGTAATTATATTCGTCGCGGTAACTTCTCTACTTTAGTTCATTCGATAACGATAATTCACGTTTATAATATTTTCATTCACGCAACAAATACATACATATATATAAACGTTAACGGGTCTCGTCTAACTATATTAACCTTAGGATAAGATCGCAATGCTGCAGACGATAACTTGCTAAGTGGAGTCATTGGTCATCGTGGCCTTCGCCTGGAACTATACTCAACGTTTTTTCCAGCGGTAAAGAGTGGCGTTTTGCCGACGAAACAAGCAAGAACAACGCGGATTCAAATCGTTCCTCGATGCACAATTTATACAGAATTCAATGGAAGAAGAGAAGAAACAGGAGCGTGCTTGTTGGCCCGTATCTTGATCGATATTTAAATAAAACTGCATATATTCTGAGAGCGATCGCTATGCGGGTGTTAGCTGAAACACGAACGGATTTTAGTGTCGAATCTTCGTGAATTTCGTGTATACTTGTTTACTGAAATTCGCAAGATGCTCGTGCGACCTTTGTTCGTCAAGAATCTCTGAAAAAAGATACAAAACAAAATTCGATGTCAACAAATTACCTTGGCTTTTTAATACCTTGTTCTTTCGCCAAGACGCTGTTACTTTTTAACGTCTTTTTCTATGTGTTATAAAATTCGAACTGACAAAATGCAAAGATTCGGCGATGATAGGAAAGGGTTGATTCGCAAAGAGTTTCGAAGAACGTTTTTCTCGAAGGCTTGGAAGCTTCTAAGTAAAAGCATTGCGCAAAATGCCGAGGAATTAATTAAAATCAATCGAAGCTCGTTACATGTACCGTAACCATCGTTAAGTAAACGGAATATGTAATAAATTTAAGAAGATACGGAGAAATCGAACTTAAAGCATATTGTACACGTATTTTCAGCGTAACGATATATTACAGTTGGATCGCGGATTTTTGTGCATTTAGCAGAAATGTGAAATTACGAAAATGTACAAAATGCATGTACCACGCGAAAAGCAAGAAGATATTTGAAGCGAGAAACTACTTGTTGCGATATTTAACAGGTGAAATAATAACTTTATGTAAGTAGGTTAGATTTTTTCATGTTAATAAAAATAGAAAATTGCATAAAGATCCACAGTCTAAATGTAGTACATCGTTTGACTTAAAAACGATACAATTTTTCGTAATACCATAAAACAGATACATCGATTCTCGATAAATTCCACCTACATTCTTCATTTGTATCTCCTACTTCGTATGTTACAGTGCCAAGTAAACGCGCGACAAGCCTAAATCGTATAATGACAATAAACGTTGAAAAACAACCAAACAATCAGTCATCGTGAAATCTGCTCTTTTCAATTATCTCATTGACTCGCGAAAACTCGACACGACGTACCAAAATGCCCAGTCATTTATGATATTCTGGGAGCGACGAAGAAGAAAAATTCATTTCGAGCCAAGCGATAGGCTAACGTGGAACGATTGAAAGGAAGAAAAGTAATTTGTCACTTCCAGAACTGCCAGAATTTCTCTTCTTATCACTTCATTATGAGTTGACTGTCCGAGACTCATTTATATCGACACCCGCGTCCCGATCTTTGACCACTTGACACGTTTTAATGCGTAACTTAATAAAAGGTAGCTTAATAATTCCATACTTGAGAAATATTAGTGACGTAGGCTAAGGATGAGTAAGGATATGGTTACATTATAACGATAATTATAGTAAACGAATGTACTGTATAGCGATAGTGCTATTTAAAATGAGAAAAATAACGAGCAGAAAAAAAAAATAAGGGAGAAAATTATCCGAGTATTGACTACTATCGTTAGATACAACTACTATGTATATCGTTTGTTAAATATGTACCTATAAATTATTGACGACCGTTGTTCTAAGACTACACGATGTAAGGACGAGATTCTTGTTGCTTGGTTTTGTAATCATGCTTGATAAAAGCATTCGAAGAATAAAACTTGTTGTCGTAGAAATCTTTTTTCTCGTCTTTCTCCTAGAAATTCATTTCCTGTCAATTAATTCGTTAAAATATAAAATATATGTAGAAAATACGAAATAAATTTTAAATATTTAAAACGAAATGAATAAATCAAACAAATTTAAACTGTTTCTTTCGATCGAAAACATAAACAAAACAAAAGCACGTCGTTGCCTTTCTTTGTCCCTCTCATACGATAACTTTTTCCGATATTACAGTTAAAATATCTTTTAAACTGGTCATTTGTCGTGCCTAACCTAAATATCCTAATACCTTTTCGTAGAGAACTACAGAAAAATGCATTAAATAATGTCAAAAAATATAATATACCAGCTTAAAAAATAGTAATTTCCATGAATTTCCAACGAAGCAAAACTTTCCTTGAAATTTTTAATATTGCAATTTGTAATCGATTGAAAAATCGATTATATTCTCGTGCGCAGGTTCCTATGCTTTAAATACATATATTTTGTTCGTTGCAATTTATCGAAATATCTCGAGATATTGGCTGACGCGTGTTACTTTCTACAAACATATCCTTGTTCCGTCTAATATCGTTTCTTTGTTTGGGACGTAATAAGGTCGCTACTGAAAATATGTGTTTTCCAAGAATTTGTCGAGTCCTAATCGTACGCCTTGACCGGCGGGTACCCCTATACCTCCACTCCTCGTCACCTTAAATCGGGGCGATGTATAAATCGAGGTATCAGTTTAGGCTTGGAGAACGAAGCGGTTAGACGTTAGGTTACGACGCTTGGTAGACACATTTGCCGGTAAACTCGTTTCGTGAGTATCTAATATTAATTATTGTTTCATTTTTATACAATTTATTCTTTCTATACGCTTATTTCAACATTTTGTATCTTCTTCTCTATAAATTATTGCTTGATTACGAGGAAACTTCATCAAATTCAAATGATACGTTGATTAATTACGTGTAATAAGATTGTAATATTGATTATTGTTTCATTCTTACATAATTTGTCCGTTATACCCATTTATTTTAACATTTTGTATCTTGTTTTTCGCAGATTATTGGTGGATCACATGTATTCAAATACATATTACGATGATCGACCACGGATCTGGAAACTATTCATACAGATATGGTAAGATTCAGTTTGTTTTGAACTCGATAATAGATTTCGATAGCTTTTTCCTATTTGCGAAAAGACGTTACAGATTGGTTTGAACACATTCTGCGCATCGCTATTTCTCTTATTGCGCAGCTCCGTTTAACGAATAGAGAAAATATGCCATGCTTTATTGTTACAAAGTCACCTACACGGTGTAATGTATGCTATATATAATAAATAAAAAAAATATATGTATATGTTACATTTAATTACGCCGTAGTCACGTACGATATATTTGAAACTATAACGACGAATACTCAATATGGCCTTCAATTTTTCGATACAGTTATATCTTAACACTAGAACTACCGATAGTTAACACGAAGCTATTTCTACTAAAACCAGTCAAAATGACTGATCTTTAAAAGATACGTAATAATAGAATATTTTTATGTTTATTGATTTATTATTTTCTTACAGAAGCAATTCCATGTTATGTAGTGCATTTTTGGTATTATTAATCCATTTAGCACCATGATTCCTAAACGAGGGTTGACACGTTTATAAAATTGTAGAACCAGTCATTTTGACTACTGTGGTATTTCTAGTGTTAATATCTAGCGATCCAGCGATCGATCCGGAATTTTCCTGATAACTGATATCGTCATATCCAATGATACGCAGTACAAATTTTCAAAACGTGTGGCAAGTTGTACGAATCGAGGAAACTGTTTAATTGGGGTTCGATAAACAGATTGCAGAATCCTTTTACACTTTGAAAAGTACCAGTCATTTTGACTGGTATTGGTATAAGTAGCCTTAATATGAAAATATTTTGAGTTTGAGTACATAAAAAACAAAATAAAATCCATTATATTATTCTTTTGGTTATCGTTGCGAAGGTCATTACATCATTGCGGAAAAAAATATAACATGAAATAGGAATTTGAAAATAAAATTGTAAAACCAGTCAATTTGACTGGTGTGGTAATTCTAGTGTTAAATATAATAACTATACATTTTTTTATTTTTGTGTACAATGTGATGTTTCTTTATCTTATATGTAAATATGTAGAATAATAATTAGTTTGCAGTTTTGGAAAGACATTATTTTCATAAACAGTCACTCGAAGAATTAAAAATTTCATTTTATTAATATCTAATAATATTTAGTGTTAATTTTAATATTATTTAGAGTGCTTAATTAAATTAATAATACATGAAATTAGAACCAGTATGTGGATTTTTATTTTTATCTTTCTTTTTTAATATTTGCTTTCGGTAGTTGAATCGTAGTTTCTTCTGTATCTTAAGAATGTATTTTTATATATTATATTTTTATTTATTTTATTATTCGTATTCTCTTTAAACTATATTTGAATAACAGGGATTTGTTTGTACACAGACTTTTTTCTCGTTCTATGTACTTTTGCAGTACACAAGTACTGTGTATTTACTTATATAATATTAAACGTGACTTTGTAACAAACTAGGATTAGCAGGCAAATGAAGGGCATGTGAATAAAAAAACATGAGATATCGTTGCTTAAAGGCGATCAAGCAAACAATATCCATATTATTGACGATGTGAGGTCAATCGAATGTCGATCATCACAATATCACATAAAAATATAATATACGTATAAATAATATAAATATATACATATTAGTCATACATGTCTATGTGTATCGTGCGTTGTTGTGTTGGAAAGAAGACTGGCGGCACTGGTGTACTGTTTTATTTGTGTATGTGAGACTACCAGCCAATACGCGTGCTTATTTGTATGATTATATTGAGTCTATACGAAATAACCAACTAGATCTGCAGTCCTTACGCTAGTGTTCTTTTCAGTACCGTACAGTACGTATTTTCTCTTATATGTAAGTAATTTTCTTAATAATATTTTCTTTCCTCTGACTTATTTTATTATAGAAATACAGTAATAACACATGTATGTACATATACAAATATGCACATACGCTGTTAAGTGTTCTGAGAGGCAAAAATTATGAACGGATTTTCGACTACGCGAAATGTCTGCGTCCCTAACCTCCATGTTGTTCGATGGTCAACAATATTTTTAATTTCTATTAAAATAGAATCTTTAAGTTTTAATATTGAAATATACAATTAAAATGGTTGGACATTGTTTAAAAATCATTAGATTCTCAATTTCTAAATTCTAAATTTGTATGTTAGAGTTCTAATCTTTATACTAAATATAATTAGATTTGCTTTGACAATTTCAATTTTTCTTTTTGTTAAAATTACAAGTTTGAAAATTAATCTCTCTTTATATTCAACTTTTTAAACAATTAACAATGTGTTTTTGAGAACAAATTGGAATATTTCATATGTTTCATTATGTTAAATTGTATCCACCATCATATTGAAGATATATGGAGACATTGGATCTCCCTACTTCACCTCATACGTCGAGTTGATGACATGAAACTGCCAGTCATCAGACGCAATGGTCGTGAGAGTATCGGAATACACAGACTCCATATACTACAACATGGATGGTGGACAGCCTCTCAGCCCTAAGGTCTGCAAAATCGCCCTGTTTGATACGGTGTCGAAGGCCCTCGCAACATCAATGGATGCGATGTATCCGTCGTTCGAAATGCCTTCTGCTTATCGTCCAGACTGATCGATCAATCGACTCATTCGTTTAGCTACGATCTTGTGAAAACCAACATCGAAGCCGCGGTAATGGGCCGGAAGCCAGCTGGGGAGACAGAATCTTTCCCCTTCGTAAGCAAGGCCGCCCTGACAGATCTTAGGTGTAGAGGCAAACAACGGCACCACGGCAGAAGGTTAAATCCTTCCTAAAATCTCGAGCAGAGTTTTGCGAAGGATTCTTACCGTCAGACCGGCAGAACTTAGTGCGGTATTACGTTCCGGCAAGGCATGTCGAACTTCGGACGGAGACACAAGAGACCAAAGCGAGCCGATGACAGGCTCAAGCTGGGTTTCTGGCGAACAGCAATCCCGTGCGCTAGTCATAAGGGACTCCCGGTAGGGAACCATCACCTCCTTGAAAGGAGGTGTCGGTCACCCACGGGGCAGTCCATCACGACAAAAACGTTTAAAAAAAAAAGAAATATTTCACTATCTTTAATTTTGTTAAGCAATCATCATTGTCCTTTTTTTAGAACAAATTTTAATAATTCATATTTTTTTAAAGGTTTCTCACTCCTTTACTCCTCCACTTGCTGATGCCTGGAAAGGACCTAGTAAAGCTTCCAAAGACAAGAATGTAAGTAATTTTGTATTCTGTGCTACATTTAATTTTATTATTTGTATTTTATGTAAATTATTATTAAATAAGAGAATGTTTTTGAAAATTCAACAAGCTTTAAACTTTTAAATTCCTGAATTAGGCATTGCATTAAAATCTTATGTTTAAAACAGATCACTCTTTCAATATTTCAAACTGTACAAACAACTAACACTGTGTTTAAAAATCAATCACATATGATAATAATCACATAGAAATTCTATGATTTCTTACAGATTTCTTCCAGTTTTCGCTTTTTTCACGGGACTCGAGGATTCTTATTTGGTAGCAGCTTCATAATGACTTCCCTTGCATCACAGCAATATCAATGACAACGTCACATCTAATAGTGAGTCGAATGTATTTTTCCTCTGGTCATTCAACTTGACACAGAACTTTCGACAAGCATGGTGTTCGCGGGTATTTATTTCTCCCGTAAGTACCAACATTTTCTTGTCTGTGCTTTATTTATTATCAGTTTATGGTAAGTTTTCTTGCACGTCGCCTTTCTAAAAGGCATTAATATATGAATATAATATTTACATATTATAATTATAAAGAATTTGTATCAGCAACATAATGATAATTATGTGAAATAAGATTGATAATTAGTATATGTATATATGATTGAAAATTACGCGATATACATATTCGTCATAATTATAAAATCAAATTATATCCAATATGACTGCAAAGATTAAGTATCCGTACAAGCATATTTATTGATTTTGAAATATATAACAAAATGACTTCGTTTAAGTATTTTGTATCTGATATCCTTAGACTTTGTTACTATGAAAATTTCAATAATAATGACTATTCCAACTATCATGATGCTAATGAAGATTATATTTAATTCTATTTCTTATTTTATGATGGAACAGTTATTTGAGTTCCACATTCAGCATAGTATCACAGTAATATGAAGTATGAAGATATCAAATTCTAATTTTGTCTGTCCGTTAAGTTGTATTAAATTTCACGTGGAAGAAAACACTACGTGGCAGGCAGATTCTAGATCAAAATAAGTTTTAAATAACTCTTTGTGTTTGAGAGATGTGTTTTGATGAAAGAATTGCTTGCAAATTAATACGGTAATATAAAGATCTATAAAAATAGAGATATTAAAATTTGAATGAAATGAGACTACTACTCCATTATATCCAAAATATAATAGATATAAATATGATTGCTAATCATATTTTTAGTCTAAGATTTTTAGGTTTAATCCCTTCCGTGCTCATTATCAGATCCTCACTCACTACCTGGGAGGGGGAGAGGCAATGGGCATAATTTTTTTTTTATTTAATAATTTTCATTCATAATTTGTCCAATTCGGACATTGATGAATTTTTTTAGCTGTTTGATTATCGTGTGGGTAGCTACCCCCAGCGGGGTACCATCTTCGTGTTTGTTAGGTAATGGGCATAATGACCGTAGTTTTTAAGCTTAATAATTTCTCAATGGCTAACGTTGCGTTAATGTATCCTGCACATCCTATTTTCTACATTGTGTGCGAGTGATTAAGGTGTGAAATGACGTTGTTCTTCCTTTTCACTATAATATTGATTTATTGAGTTAACATTGAAATTCGCATATACTTAACTAAAAGCGAAATGTACATAATATTGTTACGCAATAGACGCTAGTCAGCATCAATTGATCTCAGGAAAATGGTATGTAAATTAGAGTGTGAAATTTTAGACGTTTGGATGTTTGATTTCTCTACTCTAAGCTCTTGCGCTTGTGTTTCCTTTCTCAGAATGACTAAAAGTTATTTTTAAGTATAACCGTTTATATAGACATGTTGATTTTGTACCTACTGCTTTAAACTTAAGCCACAAAGCTTGTTGTTCCATTTTTATTTAAATGTGGAAAGCAATGTTCTTATCCTTCTTACGTTTGTGTCTCTAGCTGCTCATATATTGCACACAATGAAAAGTGCGCAGATTTGGCCATGTAGAGTTGTCGATTAAAATTCGTCTCAACAGAATTACATTTCACTTCTTTTGCAGTTCAATCACTTTTATCACCATGCTTCCCAAGTTAACGATTCTATTCGGATATTTACTTGTACATGTGTGCATTTAACAATATTACATTATTTTTTCTTAATGGAAGCGCAGATTTTGTAAAGTGTTGAAGGTTTCATGAATTTTTTGTATATTTTGAAATAAAGTGATCGAAAAGTATCACTTTACGAGATGATTTAAATAAATGACTGTATTATAAGATATTTTATTTAGTTTCAAAAACGATTCAGGTTCTGGTAACCTCGCGGTTAATACCACAGGCTTTCATATTGTACAATGTAGTGAACAATTAGCGATGCAATATTTAAGTGTTCTTTATACACAGACATGTACACGCACAGTCAGTTCCATTAAACGAACCACTTATTTGTTGCATTCAAGTCAAGTTTTTCAAAAATACGTATTACGTCTATAATAGAAGTTCAATCTCCAGTTTGCAACTATCACAAGCTAATAACGAAGATAAATTGTATTGTTGGCCACTCACCGCATTTTGATCAGCACGCTCGGCTAAGATACGAAAGTCTTAACTTCTTTGGCCATAAGAAGTTTCGTCCTTGGATCTTCAAGATGCTTCAAGATTCTTTGAACCATTCAGGAATAAAAAGGCAGTCAATTTTAGATGGCTTCAATTTATATTACATTTACGAAGCATCGTAGGCGACTTGGTCCAATATTAACAGTGTTGCAGACGGTATTTTCATCTGTTTTACTTTTGCATACCAATTTTCACCGAAGTATAAAACCGATGAATTAAAGTTTCAAGTTGAAAACTTTAAATTGAAACCTCAAATCGGGATAATATTCCTTTTGAATATACACCCGGAAGCCTCGAGTAATAATAAGTGTAATGTATATTTTCAAAATGATTACATCGTTAGCAAGATAATGATCATCGAAGCATTCCTATTACGATGAAATTCTTAATTATGGAATAATTTTCGCAGCTTGATTTTCTCACTTACGAGATTTGTATCACAGTCATTTATAATCGAGCGGCATAGTAATTTACGCTTATGGCAGCTGCGTCACAGTCACTAGAAGTTATTAATCAGTGGAATAATTCGTAATATTATTGTAAAATTATGTATGTAATAATGCAATATATAATGTATGTAATATTACCCCAATTCCAAAATAGAATAACGTTATACAGTAAACAAAAATTACAAGATATTAGTTGCAGGTACATCCTTCAATGAAAAAGATGTTATTAGTACGATTGAAGCAACTTATTGAAGCTCTTCTTGTTCTTGGTAAATGGTAAAGCAATACATAAGTAACGTTACACACATGGCTTTTACATCCATCTATAACAAGTAACGTAAAATATCTTCGCCTCGAACAACGTTATGAAACAATTTTTTAAGAGTATTAAATGGCGCGCTATATGAATTCAAATACAGAATTTTCTTCCATTAAACTCAATACAAACAAATAACGAAAAATGTTATTGTTTCAAGAACCGAACAAGGAGACTTAAGAATAATGTACAAAATGTATATGGAAGAATGTATAAAAACACTTTATCAGAATTCTATTTTGCAAGAAGTAGTGATCACTCATTAAGAATATCGTCATCCACTGTAATAAAACGTAGAACGAAGAAACAGATATATTGTCATCCGCTGCAATACTTTCTTTTCCTTTTCTGAAACTATCGCCAAATTGGATGCATGATATTGTTTATCGACAATACAATATCTATTTACTGCAATATGTACCACAGCTATAGAATTTACATCCATTGAGGATTATTATTAATTTTATTGTTTACAGTTATGTGATAATTGAATTATAATATAATTGGTGCAGGGGAGAAGAAAATTCACACAGTCTACGACATAGTCTCGCAAATGTCACGTTTTGCCATATAATTTGTGATGATCTACACCGCACTACATGAATATTTGCAAAGAAAGGAAATATAAGTATCATAATCTACTCTGACACATGCAAGAAATATTGTGAGAAGGCCAAGATTAAAGACTTATAAGAATCATAGTGAAGACATGTAAAAGTAAAACTGCCAAAATAAAAAAAAAGCGATGACACATATCTACATTTATTAGACACATTAGATACAGATTAAGAAATTTTCATAACATATATACACTCAAAACGTACATTGTTACTGTTGTCAAATGTTTGCAATCATTATGTATCTTATAGCAGTCATAGAATGGAAAGAGAAAGTTGAAAACTGGTAAAAAATTTAGTGAAAAGTAAGGACGCTATTGTTATTTATAATATTACTTTAGAATTAATAATAAAATTAGCAAATGATTCCAAATTGTGAATATAATAGATACAAATTAACTACTTTCGGAATCGTTAACGTATATATGTATTTTGATATAAATAAGAAATAACTCATAAAATTGCATATTTATTATTTTCTGTGTCATTAGATGACTCGTGTAATAGAAAAGACGTAATTTTTAAAGAAAAATCCAAACAATTCAATTGATGTATATTATAACTTCAAGCGTTCAACAGAATCGAACCATTTGGACAAACTAATTTGTTTAAAACATCTCCTGATATTCCAATTTCCCTTTTAGATACTTTATATCAACATCTTTTTGCACAGACAAAGGTACAATCTGTGCAAACAAAAGGGAAGAAAAAGTAATACTTATGAAATATTGCTTTTGAAAGTAAAATGAAAAAACCCCTTCTATTGGAAAAATAATGCAATATTGAACATATTAATTGTTTATCGGATAAATGTCCATACTCCATAGTCTGATGGTTATGAAAAGTGACTGAACCTGTTAGGGGAAGAGCTAACGAGCATTGACGGAAGAGGCGTGACTTGTTTCAATTCAGCACCAGCCTGCAATAAAATACCGTCGACAATGAAGGTCTGCGTCTCAATGGCGTGCCAACAGAGTTGGGCATTTTAATAAAGATGAAAGGAAGGAGGCCATAACGCATGACGTTGTCGCCAAAAGCAGGCCATAAATGCTCTATCACCCTAAATTTCCAATACATTGCATATATGCAAAATATTACAAATATGTACTATTAGTATACACTATAAATATATATAATGTAAATATACATTACATATATTAGGTCCCTAGAAAAGTTTGTTCGCACTTACATTTCATCATCAGCTCGTTTAAGCGGATTTTTTAAACATCCAAACGAATCTTCCGAGCTTCCGAATATACATATTATTTAAACACTCTATTACTCCATAATATATATGTACATATATAAGTATCCGTTACTGTTTTAAACTGTTGAGACCCTTATCTGTCCTCATTTCTCCAAAGACACTGTTTCTTTCCTCTACCATTTTTGGTTTGGCTTAATCTTCTTTCGCACTCGGGTTAATCGTCCAGTTTTAACGTTCTGGATCATTTCTCTCCTTGTGTCCTTCCGAAAAGTTCATTCGCATTTACGTTTCTCATATTGGAGTTATAATCGGATTTTTTAAACATCCAAACGAATCTTTTGAGCTTCCCAATATACATATTATATAAACATTCTATTACTCCATAATATATATATATAACTTACTTTCCCACCCATACTTCCTACCCATACTTCCAACTCCAACCCGACACATATATATTTATTATATATTATATATTTATTATATATATATATCGGGTTGGAGTTGGAAGTATGAGCGTTTGATGAACCTTCACTGGAATTTGCTATCGTGGTTATAGCTGGTGTTTATTGGTACAAATGTGTTGGTTATAAGAGGTTACAAGTAATCAGGGCGATCTGATGGTCGAAATGTCGATGACAATGGATTCAGGTTCGATAACGAGTCCACGGCCAACGGGACGACGAACTCAGAGTGATACACGATCCTGGTTTCGCTCAACGTATAAGCAGTACTGCTCTGTATAAACTTTCCCGCAATCCAAGTGGAACTGCCCTTCTATAGTCCTCTCCTCGCCTCTCGGGTCAATCTTTGTTTTAAAGGAGAGCTGTATAATTATTCCACACTTCTGTTATTACACGTCGCTCCCGTGACCGTGGCTACGTTCAGTAACCAGTTATGTCACTTCGAATCCAAGCCCATCGTCATAAACCTTGAGTATCCATAATCGGATAAGAACATTACAACTATTTCTTAATTTTATTACTTAAATGTAACTATAGTAAAAGTCTGGACTAGGGTACTGGGGTTTTCCCAAGCATTCCAAAAGGGAGGCTCCGATGTCCTTTCATCTCCGACATATATATATGTAATGTCGTAAATATCGGGGTAATTCAGGTGATCGATTCTGAAGTCTGAAAATCGAGTTTCGTTGTGAAAATACTTAAATGAAATACAGGAGTAAACGACAATTAATAACAAATGATAACAGTAAACAATAAATAACAAGTTCTGTGCAATGTCTACCTGAAAATCGAGAATCGATTTTCAACGTCCTGAGTTGCCGATCTTTCTCCGTCAATCTTCAATGTTTTAAATAATTATAGTCTTGTCTATCTCTGATGTTGTTCTCTGTCCGTCAGTTTGAGAAATGAGCGTCTCTCGAAATGACTGTTCGTAAAACAAAGAAAATCGCTCTGTCCGTGAAACAAAGAAAGTCGTGCTGTCCGTGAAACAGAGAAAGTCCTTATCACACTTGAACTCTAGGAAGTTTACACCTCCGCTCCTGGTGTTGACAATTGCATCGTTAATTGTCTTCCCTATAAGGATTTACTCGCGTGAAAGAAATTCCCACCAGGCCTACGATTACCGTTATCCACTTCGTATATGGAATTTGAAATCTTTCCCAGAATTTTGGAAGGCCCTCTCCGAATTTCTGTTTAATTTGCTCCCATTGTGAGTGAAGACCATATCGCCAATTTTAAATTCGTGTTCTCTTCTTTTTTTTTATCATATTTCTGTTTGTTAGTTTCGAAGTTTCTTGTTGAGTTTTTGAATGCTTCTTTTCTATCTTGTTCTAAGTTTTTCTTATTAGCAATTATTCTTTTAAGGACGATCTCAATTATTTTTCCATGCAGTAAATGATTCGGAGCAAATCCCGTGACACTGTGTCTGGTGTTATTGTACTCTTTCACACTTTCTTCTGCGATTTTTGTCCAGTTTCTTTTTTTTTTTTTTTGTTTGAATTGATTTTACATCGGATCCCGTTTACTAATGTTTGATTTACCCATTCGTTCAATCCTTTCGAGGATGGACAGTCTGTCGAGGTGAAAATTAATTTAATGTCCTTTTTTTCTCTTGCTTACTCTTGGAATTTTTTGAATGTCATTACTGGATTAATGTTCACCAAAATTTCGCGAGACGAATATACGTTGACGTCCTTTAATATTTTTGAAGAAAATTTCCGATTCTTTTTTGAGGATTTTTGTATTTTCAATATTTCTTTTGTCTTCTTTCTGATCTTGAATTATGTCTCGTTTTGTAATAATATTCGCCACTTTTAGAACATTTTCTTGATTCTCAAAATTTTCTAAGACGAGATTCCTGGATAGTGCGTCTGCTTCTATGTCGTTTTTTCCGGGAGAGTAAATGATCTTGAAATCATACTGCGATAAGTAGTGCATTAGGTCTCCTAAAGTTTCATCATCAATCTTTGCTTTGATCCTCATTGATTCTAACGGTTTATGATCTGAAAGGACAATGAAATATCTACCGATTAAACAATGTTCGCTTCTTTAATAGCAAGACATTTGCTTCTTCTTTGCCTCTGTTGGTTTCAGTTTTCTTGAAAAATAAGCAACCAGGTGTAACATCCCGTTTGCCTCGAGGTTGCTTTAAGACAGCTCCAAAACCGTCTTCACTTGCATCTGTATAAATGAATGATTCTTTATAATAACCATATATTGAAAGGATCGGGTTTGAACAGAGGATTTCCTTAATCTTTAGAAATGGCCTTTCACATTCTTCATTCCAAATAAATTCCGTATTTTTCCTCAGTAAATTGTGGAGTGGCTCTAAGGGTTTGCACGCGTCTTCTGTGAATTTCTAATAAAAATTCATTTTTCCTAGTAATTGTCTCACATTTTCTTTTCTTTGTTTCTTGGGCGTTCAAATTCGCGTATTGCTTTGAGGTCACCTCTTTCTGGTCTCGCACCGTCTTTTTCGATGATGTGGCCAAGATATATTTGAGAGGTGGCTGTGTATGTGAGTAGTCCGTGGTATTAGTTGCTGCTGGTTGTAGACGCCGCGCTGCTGTTGGGGGGTACTGCAGTATTTTTCTCCCTATTTAAGAATCGTGGAAGAAAAATCGGAGACTTCGGTCGCCGGGATTCGATCCCGGGATCCGAACGTTCGTAACCTAAGGCGCTAACCACTGCGCTACCGTCGTCCGTTGCTAGTTAGTGGCGGTATTTGTGTTGTCGAGTGCCGCCACATATTTTACTGAGTTTTCCGCGAACTTACATTTGGCCAGTTTTAATCGGAAACCTTCCTTTTTTATAACCTTCATCGACTGCTCTATACGTCTTGTTGATCGAACGTTTCAGAGAAGACTAGTGTATTTTCGACCAATCGCGGGGAGACGCGTTCGCGAGATATCACGTCAACGGGAGTCGTAAATTCCCGCTGCGATTATAATAATCGACACCACGATTTGATCGATTCCCTGATTTCAGTTAAGATAATAGAGGTGGTTGGTTTGATACAACACCGCGGTAACAGAATCTAAACTATGTATATTTCTAACAATTTATATACAATATGGACAAAGAGAATTCAATGGTTACAGAACGTGAGCCTGTCTGTCCGCTCTCATGTAATCACGGAGGAAAGTTCGGTTGTATTGTTTTGTATTAGAAAAGAAAGGGTAACTATCCCCGTTGCTTGTGCGTGACGTAGTTTCTGGAAGAATCCAGCTTTTCCGTTATGCAAATACTCAATTCCTCAGCGATTCTTGAGAGCGTATAATAAGCCTAAGGACTGTTTTAAGAACCAGCTATAAACCGAAACATTAACAAGATTAAACATAATATTAAAGGCTAAACTAAAGGCATAGTATTATGGTGGGTCCTTAGATTTATTGAGATCGGAATTACGGTATGTGGGGCCTTGGCGGCCAGACCCAGAGTGACATTACACGGCCCATCTGGCGCGACGTAACAACTAGGATGTCGTCAATATAGTTTGTGCAAAATTCTGCTAGTCCATTCCTCCCAAGAGTATTTGCAAGCACTCGTTGAAAAATAGCAGGAGAGATTTTCAGTCCGAACCGTTGCCAGTGTCCATTTTGTGTTATGAAGACTGTCTTCTCTCGCTCCTCTTTTTTACTGGAATTGACCAGAACGCTGAATTAATGTCAAACGTTGAAAAGAGATGGCAATTTCCGGCTTTCACTATATCTTCTATTCTTGGGAACGGTTGTGATTCCGGAACTACAATTTTGTTTATCTCCCGAAAGTCGATACACAGTCTATCTCTCAGGTCCTACTATTTTTAAAAGCTAGTGTCACTAATTTTGTAATCTGGAATTCTATTTCCTTCTCATCTGGAATACTACACCTGTGTGGTTTTTTTTGATATGTATCTGTTTTCGGTTAGCTTGATGAAAGCCAATCTTGTGATTTCCTAGTTCTGACATTAAATTTATTTTTGGCGAATACGTCTTCGTATTTCTCTGTAGGTTGACATACCTCTTTTTTTGTAGGCTATTTAGGTATCCAAGGTCATCCGTTTCCATGTATTCGGTAACGTTTATCTTTCTTCTCTGATTATTCCTTCTTTCTTCTTTTCTACTAAATATTATATGTCTTTTTATTATTTTATTATTAATTATTATAATATTATATATCTTCTTCGTCACCTACTTTTTGGGCGACTCTCAAGTTCTCGTCTTGTTTCAATTTCAATTTCCTTATGACGTCCAGCCCTAGGATAAGGTCATATGTGAAGTTATCATCACGTACTATATAAACATCTATCTCTTTTTCTATTTTTTTTATTTTCGTTTTGTACCTCGCTCGGCTACTCCTGAAGTCCTTACTACTGATAGTTTTGAACATACTCCTGTCTTTTGTTATGTCTGCTTTTATCTGGTCAATGATCTTTTGATTAACGAAGCTTACATTGGCTGCAATGTTGTAGACACCTTCAATCTCTTCTTGATCATTGATTTTCACTCGAAGCTTTATCGGTGGTTCCGGGCGTTTTAGCTTTTTTCATTTTCATCTGGTGTTATTGCCTTTTCGTTTTCTGATGTAAATGATTCTAGTGAATTTACTTCTTTGGAATTTCTCTCAGCATTTCTGTTTCCGTTTCTCCATAATACGATTGGATGAAATCGGCCTGGGAAATTCAGTGCTTCACAAACCACGCACGATCGTTTCTTGGGTAGTGGATCTGACTTTCTGTCAAGTCTTACATTTCTTTCTTGTATCTCTTCCCTTTTTCTCTGATCTTCATACTGCCCAAAATTCGTTTGTCGATTGTATCATTTCTTTATCAATTTTATCTTCAATGTAATCCAATAACAATCAAATTTACCCTTATATCTTCAGGAGTCTTCCTCCTTACTTCCAATATTAACCGTTCTTTTTTCAATAGCATACTCAATGAACGAACCTGAAATGTATTAGAAGTTATAGGCGTATCGTGCTGCAGACCAATCTTTATTGCTAAAAGCTTTGAGAAATACCGCTTCCCAGTCTTCCAAGTTGTATTCATCATCCTTCAGCAGATTAGTCTGGTAACATTCTAACCCTGTTTTCTCTAAATACTTCTTCAAACCCTTGAGTTTTTTCTCATCACTTTGGATTTTGTATTTTTCTCATTCTGTTTCGTGCTCTAATATCTAATCTGTGACCTTTTGTGTTCTATCAAACTGTTTTATAGCGAAGTCTGTCTCTTCTCCCTTATGCTTGTCTCGTTTCTGGAGAATCTCTAAAAGTCTTTCCATGTCAAGACTAGGCTTCTCGGTTTCAGTCTCTGTTTTTCTTCTGGGGATGATTTCTGATTCTTCAAGGTAAATATCTCGAAATACAAAATTTAAGTCCGTCTCGCCATCCATCCTGAGTGTAACGTGATGGCCTACCTTGGTTAAGCTGTTTGCGACCTTTCTCACTATCGATGAACTGAATAACTGTGGATGATTATTTTTTGCCTGATATTCCGGGGGAAAAACATAACACGTTTAATTTTCTGGATTTCTTATGGATTCTATGCATTCTATTTTCTCCCCTCTTGCGTTCTCGTTCATGACGATACCGAGGTTCGCTTTTAAAGGCATGACGTAACGAAAATCTATTTGTAATGTCGTAAATCTCGGGGTAATTCAAATGATCGATTCTGAAGTCTGAAAATAAAGTTTCGTTGTGAAAATACTTTAATGAAATACAGGAGTAAACGACAATTAATAAAATATTGAGAACCATATCTGTCCTCATTTCTTCAAAGACACTGTTCTTTACCTCTACCATTTTTGGTTTGGCGTAATCTTCTTTTGCACCCGGGTTAATCGTCCAGTTTTAACATTCTGGATCATTTCTCGCCCGCTGTGTCCTTCTGAAAAGTTCGTTCGCATTTACATTAGCGCCTCCCAATATACATATTATTTAAACATTCTATTACTCCATAATATATATGTATATAAGTATCCTTTGCTGTTTTAAACTATTGAGAACCATATCTGTCCTCATTTCTCNCAAAGACACTGTTCTTTATCTCTACTATTTTTGGTTTGGCTTAATCTTCTTTCGCACCCGGGTTAATCGTCCAGTTTTAACATTCTGGATCATTTCTCGCCCGCTGTGTCCTTCTGAAAAGTTTGTTCGCATTTACATTTGCGCCTCCCAATATACATATTATTTAAACATTCTATTACTCCATAATATATATGTATATAAGTATCCTTTGCTGTTTTAAACTATTGAGAACCATATCTGTCCTCATTTCTCCAAAGACACTGTTCTTTATCTCTACCATTTTTGGTTTGGCACAATCTCAATGGCATGCCTTGTCCAAAAGTAATAACTTTGTATTTAAACACTCTTTTTCCTGCTTCGGTTCAAGCCGCCTTTCTCTTTGTTTCTTGTAGTATTATATACTTTTTTTTTTGGCGAAAAACCTTCGTAGGCGCCCGCGCCCTCCGAGGAGAGGGCGCCGGGTAGTGCCGGATTCGTACCGGCTAAAACCTTCACGGTGGTCGTCCTGACGATTGGTAGGAGAGCTGCGGGACCATCTTTTCGTATTACTGCTGGGTCACTCCTTCGTTAGGAGGGACCACTCCTCCTAACGCCACGCTGCCTGGGCCGTCGTGCAAGTTCGAGAGGGAGACTAGACCCTCTTCGGCGTGACGGCATTCTCGATGGATGTTGTCCTCTCACCCTTCGCGAGTATGACTTGTTCTCAGTAGGAGCGGACTGCGATGTACTCCTGTTGCCCCCTTAGCATGGCTTCTACGGGGGCCTCGGGGGCCAAACTTTCGCCGATGGCGAGTCGTAGAACACGGCGCGGTTCCTTCCACGCCGGGCAGAACTCCAGCGTGTGCTGTGCCGTGTCTTCCTCTACCTCGCAGTGGTGCCACATACTGGTCACTTCCCGCCGAATCCTTAGCAGCAACTTTCAAACGCTCCGTATCCGGTGAGCACCTGTGTCATCCTGTACTCTAGTATTATATACTAGGATGTACAAAAATCCAGACCCAAACACAATTTATGTATTTCGTTCGCATATTCTCCATCTGTGCCCCTCTCATCCACTTGAAAGTTTCAATCCCATAAAACACCTTCTCCTAAAATTGCTACTGAAATATTCTACGCAGAATGAAGATCAACAATTTATTTATATTGATCATCTCTGTTTGGGCTGGCCACGGCTTGTACATTTAATTTCTTGCACTCGATTTAATCGTCCAGTTTTAACTTCTAGATCATTTCTCATCTCCTGTGTCCCTTTTTCTGGAACGATCGAGAATTATTTCTATTACTCTTGGTTACGCGTGCTGGATTTGTACTCTCTATGGTTTCTGCTTCGAACTAGAACACTTAAACGCAGTCAAGTGTGTATGTATTCCTCTAAACTATTGAATCTTACGGTTTTTACTAATGTAGAAGACTCGCGCAAGGTTCTATCTGCAGGTGTCACGTGCCGAATTGGTCGGTTGCAAATTAATACGCTAACGAGCGTGTCGCAGTTTAATGTGTTTACTTCTCGTTCTTTTCCTTTTCCCAGCCGGCAATGTCATGGAACTGTTTATGTCAGGAGGAAAGTTAGGATTAAAAAGAGAGGCTCCGTCGCGAAATCCTTACCCGAGCTGAATCGACTCGTCAGTAGAGCTGTCAGTCGACGACTCTAGACGTTTGGGTTAAGAACTACGTACACGTAGCTCGAAGTAAAAATTGTGTTAACAAATGAAACGCAGTACGATGCAATATCACTAAAATATCGTAAATAATTGCTTTTTTTATAATACATAGGTATCCAATAATTCTACGTCGCATAAAATTGAGAAGCATTATGAATGTCAGAACCTTGATTACAATATCGGAAATCAAATTCCATAATTTATCTGTACTTCATTTTTATATGTTTATATTTCGCATGAAGATAAATGGATATTCTGTAACAAAAATGGGTAAAGATACGTTTTTAAATATATACATGATTTTTTATAGAATGTTTAACAGAATGTGTTGCTGGTTCAAAGGCAAATAATTTCTATATGGAAATCAGTGTTCTAAATGTAATACTCGTTTCTAAGGTATTTTAGAAATATTCATGACTATTTAATATAGTTCCTATGTGATTTAATATAGTTTCTCTATAAGCGTCACAAGTTCATAATATTTTCTTACTGGTTTTCGTTTATTATTACATATTTATTATATACTTATGTGTACGTACGAGCGTAATAATTAATTAGAAAGATAACTTTGATAAAGATATTAATCTTAAGAAATTTCGAGTTTTAAATGTAATAATTGAAAAGAAACAGTTTTTAAAATGTTAAATTTTAAAATGTTACGATACTATTTATTCGAAATGATTTGTATGCTACATTAATAAATTATAAATGAGAGAATATGTTAATACATCTGTATGTGTCAAATGAACAAATTAATTTAAAATTTGTCACAATTTCAACTTCAAAATTCAAGTGTGCATTTTCAGGAGAATCAAAAATGAAGGGAAATAAAAAAGCTTAGAACTCGAATATTTTAAGTAAATCGCCGGAATTCGTAGAAAGCACGTGTGACCCTTCGAAAAGCTATTTGTCCAGCTTCACGAAATACAACTCTCCAGAATGTTTATACCCTCACTTTTATCAGCTATTTTCACAGACTTGCAAATCTCTGTGTTTCTTCTTTTAACATAGATTCAATTTGAGGCAAAGAATGCTTCAACCATGTTGTTTCGAAATTTCCGTTTGCCTCGACGAGCGCTGCCGCGTATCTTGTTCCTTTCATGCTATCATAATTGTTTTCCCTGAACATTTGAAGCTGCAAAAGTTTAATTCATATAGAAGATAACAAAATATTTAAGGTATGCAAACATGATACTAATAGTTTCTTACGTCTTGTAAATCCTGTTCAGTCGTTAAGCCATTCATCATGGACAGCACGAAAGATTTCAATACCTTATAAGATCCTAGAAACCTAAATCGGGAAAATCATTATGCCATTACGCTTCTTTTTTCGTACACTGCACTTTTTGCAACAAAAATCGAAAGTACCTTTGCGCGATTTCTTGCCAATTTGCTCGAACGAACCGAAATGCGACTTGTGCCGCGGCTGGGTTTTGTGAAAATGCATTCAGAATTACCGACATTTCGTCCTCCTCGAATCGTTCCTCGCGAAGTATATCATTGAGAATACTGTTATCAAAGGAAAACGTGACTAGTATTACGTACATAAGGATACAAACTAACAAATTAGAAAATGTTCAAATTTATACAGCTTTAAATACTTCTAATATAGTACACATAAATGTTTTGACTTATTTTCACTTATATACAATTTACTAAAAATATTCCAGTGTCATGATATCATATATACTTTCTGTTTTTTAAATTTATAAATAATAGGGTACAAACTAAAGGATACGTAAGAAACATAAGGATGCAAATTAAAAAATTAGAAAATGTTGAAATATATACAACTTTAAGTACTTCTAATACTTTAAATACTTCTAACACAGTACACATAAATATTTTGACTCATTTTCACCTATATACAGTTTCCTAAAAATATTCCAGTGCCATGATCTCATATATACTTTTTGTTTTCTAAATTTATAAATAATAAGGTACAAACTAAAGGATACGTAAGAAACATAAGGATGCAAATTAAAAAATTAGAAAAGGTTCAAATTTATACAGCTTTAAGTACTTCTAATACTTCTTCAAATACTTCTAATACAGTACACATAAATATTTTGACTCATTTTCACCTATATACAATTTACTAAAAATATTCCAGTGCCATGATATCATATATACTTTCTGTTTTTTAAATTTATAAATAACAGGGTACAAACTAAAGGATACGTAAGAAACATAAGGATGCAAATTAAAAAATTAGAAAAGGTTCAAATTTATACAGCTTTAAGTACTTCTAGTACTTCTTCAAATACTTTAAATAATTTTAATACAATGAACATAACTATTTTGACTCATTTTCACCTATATACAATTTCCTAAAAATATTCCAGTGCCATGACATCATATATACTTTCTGTTTTTTAAATTTATAAATAATAGGGTACAAACTAAAAGATACATAAGAAACATAAGAATACAAATTAAAAAATTAGAAAATGTTAAAATATATACAGCTTTAAGCACTTCTAATACTTCTTCAAATACTTTAAATAATTTTAATACAATGAACATAAATATTTTGACTCATTTTCACCTATATACAATTTCCTAAAAATATTCCAGTGGCATGATATCATATATACTTTTTGTTTTCTAAATTTATAAATAATAGGATACAAACTAAAGGATACATAAGAAACATAAGGATACAAATTAAAAAATTAGAAAATGTTAAAATATATACAACTTTAAGTACTTCAAATACTTATAACACAGTGCACATAAATATTTTGACTCATTTTCATCTATGTACAATTTCCTAAAAATATTCCAATGCCATAATATCATATTATTGTTTCTTAAATTTATAAATAATAAGGCACAAACTAAAGGATATATAAGAAACATAAGGATAGAAGTTAAAAAACTAGAAAAGGTTCAAATTTATACAGCTTTAGGTACTTCTAGTACTTCTTCAAATACTTTAAATAATTTTAATACAATAAACATAAATATTTTGACTCATTTTCACCTATATGCAATTTCCTAAAAATATTCCAGTGCCATGATATCATATATATTTTTTGTTTGTTAAATTTATAAAAGTCATAAGTCTCAATTACGCTCCAATTGATGTTACAAAGATGACAGATGTTATGTTATTTCCTGTACTGTAATATATTCTAATTTATGCACATATGTAGGTACAAATTATCGATTTGAAAATTTCAAAATACTATTCTTATAGTTATTCATTATTAAGGATGATAATCAAAGATAAAATTACGATTATGTGAATAGTCACTTACAATTGTAAAATCCAAGGAGTTTGAAAGCAAGCGAATGACGATAACAAACGCTTCTTTTCCTCCTCATCTTCCGTCGATTTTATCTGTTCCATGAAGTAGCTCCATTCCCTTCGTGTACCATAACGCGCGATAGTGCAATAAAATGTGTCACGAATGTAGGAAGGAACGCTGTAACAATTTCATTCTGCTAAATCCTTGAAAAATTAATATACAAAGAAATTAGCAAGGAACATGAGACAAAGAAATATTAGTATAGCAAATATGTAATAGTATAATTACATGCGCACATAATTATAATAATTAAGGACATACGAATGCGAACCTAGAGATTATTTATGTATACACACTTCTCTGCGCACATTTATATTAACTGCGATTTGTCTTTTAAAATAATTTGATGAGTTTTTAGTGATACTATATGGATTGATGATTCATTTATTGTAACGTTTGGCTTTGTTTATGCTTTATGATTGGTACTGTTACGGAAGGATATGGCATAATGGTACGACGCATATGTTGCGTAGTTAAAAACTGATCTGCATTAAATTTCATTTGAATGAAATTAGGGAAGATGATTAAAAGTTTTTCAATTTCATATAAACAAACTCTGCCCCTGTCCAGGATCTCACATAATCTTCTTTGATAATACGACTGACAATTTCGCGAATTTCTATCGGCTCGATAAACGTTCCGAAGTCCGTGAATCAACACCGATTGTCACACAGCGAAATCGTGATTATCGACATTTCTGACATGTTGCTCGCTGAATTATCGTACTATGCGTATATATTGTGGCAGCGATTCTAAGCTAAATACGATCGCAGCGAAACACAGCATCGCTGTTACATTACGAATATCCGTCAACTGTCTATGATTCGTATTTTCTACTATCGTTTTTCCTTTTTCTTCTTCTTATCGTGCATTAACGTTTCACGCACCTAAGCCTTGTTATAATTTTTAGAATGGTGAAACTCTCATCAAAATACTCCCACAGGTTCGTGAGATTAGCCGAAAAATATATTGTGGCGAATTTGTATATTTGCACGAAGCATAATCAGTAATTGCAAAACTTCATGAATTGTACTGCAAAAGTGACTCATTTTTTCATTTCATATGTACGGTACAATTAAAACATTCAAAATATGAAAACAAGAACGTTCAGATTACATGCACAACCAAGAAGATGGTTGGTTAATACTTACGTTTCTTGTACATTACCATCGACCTCTTCAGAAACATTTTTCGACCAGTCTAAACACTGCGAATGCTCGAAGGCGCACGCAAGTTTTACAGCAGTCATTGTCAATGCTGATCCTTCTTCCAACTTCGACCCTACTTCGCTGTACAACGGGGATACGAATCTTGCTATGAATTCCTAAAATTTAACACAATGATATCATAGGAATCGGCTTATCTTATTGTCCCTTAACTTTATCGTTTTCTAAAGAGTGTCTAATTATAAATATTATGCTACTAGAGCGGCGACGAATCGTTCAGCTCGAAATATAATTCAAAAGCTGGGTGGAAGCAGTGGAGGAATAATTCAGAATTCAGTCGGTGAATAAGTCATTCAGGATTTGTTGAAATAACGATTCCTGGGCCAAAAGTTGATTTAATTATTGGAAAAGGCGGAGAAACGATAAAACAACTTGAAGAAAGATCTGGTGCTAATTGTTATTCAAGAAGGTCCTTCTCAAGAACAAGAAAAGCCTTTAAGGATAGCTGGTGATCCACAGAAGGTAGAATATGCTAAACAACTAGTATATGAATTAATAGCTGAAAAAGAAATGCAAATGTTTCATAGAGCTGCAAGAGGAAGTGATAGGAGTGGAAATTATTCAGATGATAGTAGTTCTGGAACCACTGATGGAGTGGAAGTACCTGTTCCAAGAGCAGCAGTAGGTGTTGTTATTGGTAAAGGAGGAGATATGATTAAAAAAATACAGAGACTGGTGCAAGAGTTCAATAATTGAAAAGCTTGAATTACACATAATAGATATTCTGCTTAAAATTGTAATTTTCGTAACGTGTCAATATTGTTACTCACCTGGAAATCAGTAAAGACCGGAGTCACGTAGAGAAGCCTGTTTAATTTGAACATGTGCCGCATAAATGCGCCCCAAGGAAGATAATGTCTTTCCTTCATTTGCATATATTTAATAAATTCAAAGGCGGTGCCATATTTCATCAAGCCTATTTCAGCCAAACTAAAAACGTCGTCTACGAGCGATGCTCTCGTTTCTGGCGGAAACAGCTCATGATTCTCCGTAAGTGCCAATTTTAACAGCATCCAATTTGTTTCGTCGTAGTGCACGCGATAGAAACCTTGGAAAATGTAACGGTACAATTATCTCCATTAATTTACGAAGCAAAGCGTCTGGCAAATTCACAGCATAACGAGAAAAAGAAGATTATTCTACGTGTAAAAATACAAGAAACATTCGACAATTGCACAGAAGGTAGAAACGATTCTATTTCTGGAAGCTAAGATCTTAGACGTGCCAGAGGTTCGGCAATTATTCAAAGCTCGCGATAAGCTCAGATCTAAGCTAAGCTTGAGTTTCAAAAATCACAGTTTCAAAATTTCTCGTTTGGCATTTTTTATAAATGGATCTTGTACCATTTGCGTGACCAAAATGACGCGAAACGCGGTGTAGCTCGGCGCATATTTGTCTCTTAATAAATAACAGTTAAGTACATATATCCATAAGCAAATATAACTCAAATTGTACCACGTTTGGCCTCGTTTTCAGCAGAAGCATCTCACGCGAAAGATTAATTTAGAAAGAGTGAAAACTAAAAAATATTTATATCTGACATTGGATCACATGTTTGTGTCAATTATCGCGTATTTACTGTAGGTTGAAGGTATATGAATCAAAAGAAGAGTTTTTATCTTCGACGAAATTCATGACAGTATGATATTCGTAAAAATGAAAAGAACAGACAAAGATTGCAGAATATATATCTGAAAGTATAAAGATCATAATGAAAACAAGTTACTACAGATCTTCTCTTATTATTTCATACTTGAATATTAATAATTTGATCAGAGTATTCAATAAAATGTAATAAATATATACTGTGGTTAAATTTGCCACATACCAGTCTTATTTACGTTGAAAAGAACCCAAGATTCATTGGAACCAATGCCATCCAGCGTAATTTTAGGTTCAGGTGGAAACCAGATCGTAGCAGGAGACGACCAATTACCGTTATTGTTGGTGTAACTCAGTGGGATGTGCCAGAATGTGGAGATACTTTCGAATGGACGATCGAGCGCAAATTGTTCCTAAAAGAATTATTTAATTCCTAATACTTTCTCACACCTAATCAGAGCTCTGGTTCGTTAAAATAGTAAATCTAATAGATTTAGAATATTAGAAACAAAATGTCTGTCTTCATACGATGTATAATATCGTGTTCAACGTTTTGTGGCGTATTGCATTATCTATTATCTATCATTCGTGAACGAAAATTTCTAAAATTAGCAGTAGAATAATTCCATTTAATTTAATTTAATTTGATGCGATAGTTAATTCATTTAATCGAATAGCAGTTAATTTTATATTAATAATCTGATACAAGATGATTCGTGTTTTCCGACATGAGAACTACACGGCAATCTCGTTCACGAATCTCGTTTACTTAATGATATTCAGTAGCTTGTCCTTCATTCTACTCTCAGATCTAAACTTGAGTAAATTTTCTTTAAATTATCTCCTTATTTACAGCATAAACTGTACAAAATTGCATAATCGTAGAATTTAACATAAAAATTGCAATGTTATTTGCTACGGTATACCTGATAAATAGTGGCGGATTCCTCCTCGTAATTTCTTACGACGGTTATAAATGGATATCCACCTTGAGAAATCCAAGAATTCATCGTGTCTTCCAACGACACTCCGGACGGCAGTTCCATTGCTTCTTCCGCCAGAATATTCATGAAATCGGTTACATCCGTGTTGTTATGCTTCCTGATCAAATAACAAAACCTCGTTCATTACGCTGAAGATTCTATTAGTCGACCTGTTAGAGAGGAAGGACGAGTTAACTCGTCGCGAAGGATTATCAATATCCTGCGTATCATATCCGTATCTGGCATAATAAAATATTATCTAATAATCTACTGTCTTAGCCAGCCTTCGCTTTTCAACGCATCGTTCCATTTAAATCAAAAATAATAAAATATTATCTAATAATCTACTGTCTTAGCCAACCTTCACTTTTCAACGCATCGTTCCATTTAAATCAAAATCGCCTTATATTTTATTTACATTGGCTAGGGTGAAAATCGATTCGATTAAAATCAACATCTTTTCTAGCAATTTTTAATTCTGCAGAAACAGTCTCAACTGTCCTCTGTTTTTCAATGTATCGATGTCTGCGCTTTGTTTACAATTGCCGAAGTAAAAATCATTGGAATTAAGCAATTTGTAACTTCCTAGAAATTTGCAATTTTGCAAAAACCGATCCACTTTAGAGCATCAGAGAACGAACAATAAAATTATCATCGCTTACATCGCTTCCGCTGAAATCTCATACATCTACACGATAGTATCTTGATTATCCATATTTACTAGCAACAAAGACGTAATTATTAAATTATGCAGGAATTTGAGCGAAGAAAAACGCGAATGAAAAAGAGGAAATACATATGTAAATGAAAAACCGGATAATCACGAGGAAGGTGATTAATCGCAATTAGCTTCAATTCGATACAGTCGTCAATCCTTAACAAATCGCTATTAATCAAAACGATCCGTCCATCGATCCATCGCAGGCATAATACATTTCCTCGCCAATAATATACCCACCACCTGGTTATCAGTTTCTTGTAGCCGTTCCTAAAGTCGGTATCGCCTATCGCGCCATGCAACATGCGTATCAGACATGCACCTACAAGAAGCAACGAAAAATGCAGAGGCATTAGATCTATCCGCTCGCGATATCCTGCAACCTAAAGCTGCGTCCTCACTAAAGCAACAACCACCGATCTTCCGTTGATGTTTCTACGTTTATGTTCTCCTCTTACAATTTTCCCAACGAGCTATCTACTCCTATTTTCCTCAACTCGGAACACTTTCTTTCCATTCGCGGTTTCCCTTGCTTTTCATTTTCTCTACCAATTCTCGTCTAATTTCTTCATCGCTGTCTTTCTCGCGTTTGTGCCAACAGCACACGTTGATACCACAAAATGGCAGGTAGTTTGTGCATGGCTAAGGCTGTCAGCGAGTAAAGTCAATTATCACCATGTGTAACAGCTGAGAAAAGCGACAGGCTCAGGACCTCCGAGTGTCAGTCGGCCCTCTCCGTCGATGTTCCGCGTTTCCTGAACTTGTTGGCTGTCCAGTGTTCCTGCATGTTCCTCCACGTTTCTGTTGCCGGTAACAAAAGTTGCTGCTCGTTGTTCGTCTCCATTTGGAGTGACAGAGATGAACGAAGGATAAGAAACACGTACGCAACGCGTGTAGATGGAGTAAATGTCTCTTGAAAGTGTATAGTTTTCTCTACTTGCTGCTACTTGTTGTTACTTGCAACTTGTAACAACGCCAACAGAAAGTTCCTCGTTGTTGCCTCAGTGAAGACGCAGCTTAAGACTAACAGCGAGCCGGTTTACCTTTCGCGTGCTCGTAGTTAAGAGATTGCCATAGATGATAGTTGGCATTTTCATGGAAAGGCCTTGAAATGCTATAGCCATCGATCTCCATCACGTGCAGCTGGACATCGACGATGAAAGAGTCGCTCAAGTCCAATGACGAGTCTATCTGAAAATGGAATTCTATTACAACGGTTTACCGAGGTGTTTGTCGAGCATGCGAAATTAGTCGCTTGCCTGTTGAACGATCACGTGTTGGATGTAAACTAGCAGACTCTCGGAGATCCACGCGTCCGTTCGATTCACATTCATAAATTCATCGAGCCACTGCTGTCCCACTAGGCTGATCAGGGCCTTCAGAGCGCCGGCTTTCGTGACATGTGGCGATTTCTTGCTGGTGTAGAACAACGACTGCCTTGAACATTCAAGCGCCCTTCGATTACATTGCTGGTGAAAAATCCACCATAAAAGTGTAGGCTAATTATTAAATAATGGCGAAATAAGGGATTCTGTGCGGCGTATTATCGCGGACACAAAGACAAATAACTGACAAGACGGACTTAGGCTATTAGGAGATAATTAAGAAACCTAAGAAGACTTTTAACGAGACTTGCTAATTTCTGATGGGAGAATAAAAAGGAGGATGATGTGATCGAAAGAGGAACAAGTATATCGCGTCACGTTGATAAAAAAGTGTTAACAAACGTTAAAACTGTTTTGTAGCTAAGAAACGAAGTTAGAAGAAAATAGGGGATTAAAGCATTTAAAACAACTTTCAATGTGAGAATATAAATAGGTAAATAGCTTTTATTTATTGCATCAAGTAGTTACAATCTCCAAAGGTAGCCCAAAAGATTTACCTACTGTTGTTTGAACTAATTCTTGCTTCAAAATTGACGTAATTGAAAGTATGCAAAGGACTATATCTTTGATTATATCACTTCGTTGATTGAACTGAGTTAATGGAATTGATTAAACTATATTTACGAGTGTTTTCTCGTCATTTGCCAGTTGTTACCGTGGAAAAATCTCAGAAATCTTTCTCACGATAAAATAAAAGAATAAAATACGATCTTCCGAGTGACTTTTATTCCAGAAATTTTGCAATTACCAATTGTGTTTAATATAAATGTACAAATTGCCCGCAATATTTCCATGGTTACTATTATTACTGAACGAAGTTAAATAAATAATTTTACAAAAGCACGCTATTGTGTTATTATAAAATTCACATTGATAGTCTTTTAAATAAAAAACAACGGTTCTAATTATATGAGTAACAGAGTTAATACGATGATATTACGTATATGAGCGAGCTGATTATAATTATAAATCGTAGGAGATGTAAGGAACGTTTGTCTTGTAGAAGAACAATAATAGCTCTTACTTCAGCGCAATTAATCCAGGATTTCCCATGTTCTCGTCGATCCCTGGAGGCAAGCTTACTACATCCAATTTAGGATAGGGGTAGGACGTCAAAAACACGTCGATCAAGTTAACGACAACTGAGTTGAGTTTGTCGAACAGGTAAATCTCCTCTGAGCTTCTATTCGATTCACACCAGAATGTTGCAACTGCTTCGGTGTCGCCTACGAACGTCGTGTTCATGGCTTCGATATGGCCCATTACGAAAGCCAAATTGTGCGGAGAAATAGGCAGAGAATCGTCGAAAGTATCGACCACCATCGAATTGTCCGAGCTTAAAACGGGAATAATAATTCATCTTATTTCTCTTTTTAAAGAAGACTTTGAGAAACGAGATCGATTGGTTCCGTGATGAATATCTCAATTTTTGATAAACCACAAACTGTAAGATTTTTAGGATTTATTATTTTATTATTTGAAGGTCGGTAAATGCATAGAATACACGTAATACGCGAAAATATATCAAATATCCGAAGTATAGTGTTTGTTATATTTAACAGGTAAATTTCTGTTCAGGTTCCACTTTTTAGAAAAGTTTAGAAAAATAGCGCAGTGTTCACGAGCATTTGTCCATGTAAAACGAAAGAAAAAGGCTCCACTTTTTAAATTATATCCACGAAGTTGTGACTTTGCATAAATATCCGCACTCCGCTGATAAATGGTAGAAAATTTCATACGTAAAGATAGTTCTTTAAATTAACAAAAAAGATTGCAACTGAATGACGTTCGATTGTGCAAGAAAAATTTGAATATTGATCAAATATCGAAAATTCTATTTTAATCTCATCTAAAGTGTATTTTCTGACACGTTTTCGTGTCAATTGTCACATGTTTTGCCATAAACAGAAAGTGTATAAATTACAAATGAAAAGAACGAGAAAGACGGACAAAAATTGCACAATATATATCTGACAGTATAGAAGTTCTAATTAAAAGAAATTGCTACAAATCTTTTCCTATTATTTCATACTTGAATATTAATAATCTTATCAGAGTATTCAATAAATAAAGTAGAGTTCACTTTCTGAAATCTATCGATAACGTTTCTATCGTGCAACTGTAATTATAAATGAAAAAAATATATCGCACGAAGAAAGCTTCTTTATCGAACTTTTTCACATATGAAATTAGATTTCCTTTTTTAATTTAACTGTGTCATCAGGCAAGATCAATTTCATTTACGAGTACGTCTTGCCAAAGGACACGACGTGAATTACTTACGTATCCCTTAAAGTCCTGAGGGGCATGTTTGAGAGCACTGTCATTTCTTTGGGACGTGCCACGGATACGGAAATAACTGACTTATTCACCGTATCGTCGAAAACCGGGAACAGACATCGAGCACCGGATTCCTTCAATTTCGTTCCCATTAGCCATCTAACATGAAAATAGACAATATTGCAAAACTTGTCGAAAAATTCGACTCGTAAATCTATTAAAATCCTGCAAATGTTAAATCGTGCGAGAAGCAGTCGAACGTGATTAACAGATATCTAAAGAATTACATTTCGTTAACTATTTTTTTAATTATTTTTCAAGTACCAATTGAAAATAAATGACTTACTTTCCTTCGCCAGATGAATTGTAACTTCCAACGAAAAATATATGTTCATCGATTAACAGGTCATATTCGATTTCCAACAGATAAATTCCTTGCTGTATTCGACTTCCTAAATGAATTGTGTGAACTTCTTTATCCACGTCTATATCGTACTGTGTGATCTGTATTTGCGAAGATACGTTTCCGGATAGAGCAGGTGGCACAGATCCGAACTGTATAATAGCATCTACGTTTGAGCGGTCAATTTTGTCGGTGTCAGAAACCAAAGCGTAATTCGACAATGTAACGTTGGCTTCTTCGACGGACGACCTGTTCTCCGATGAGTTTGTAGCATTTTCGTCGTATACCACTGTCCCGTTTTCCCTCGGGCTTATCACAACGTCATTTTCTATAGAATACATAGTACGTGAGACTGCAAGTAGATGACACGGTTGGACATCATTTATTCGTTTATAAAATGATGTTATCGAATTAATTGTTTTTAACATATTAAATATTGTACAGTAAATTCCATATTTCAAAAGCTTCGAACTATCTCTAAATTTAAAAGGAAACAACGTGTTACTTGGTAATTTAAAAACATTGCTGTCGAATTTGAAAATTCTTCTTCCACGTTCTTCTGGTAAAAAGAAAAATGTAAATAATTCAAGTGCAGCAAATGCTCGTGAAACGTAAAAGCAAAACACCTGTAATTAGCTGTAATGATAATGTAAAAATTGCGAAACAAACTGTTCCATTATTCAATTCGGACACAACGACCATTCTGTAAACGTGGAAAATTCATTCGCAATGTTTCTATGAAGGTAAAAATTGTTAAAGTTAGTAACATTACCAGAAGTTGTATCGTTCCCTTGATTAGTGTTATTAATTACGTCAGTGACTGCCCTTCTTCGTCTTTTCCTTAATGGTTTCTTGTTTTCCTCCAGATCCAGCAAAGACAGCTTATAACTAGTCACCGTGATGTTCTTCACATTTAGCGAAAGTTTATTCAAACTTATCGTATCGTTTACTTGAAAATCGATGTACACGTGGCCTATCAATCTCGATGGACCGTTCATGTCGATAATTGGCGTTAATTCGAGGCGATATTTCAAGGGACGAATGAAAGGTGAAATACTTTCGTCAACAGCGTCTGTATCCTCGATGTCATCGTTCTGCAAGTCTAGAATCTCGTAAGGCTGAGAGAAACAAATTTTTTAACATTAAAGATTAAATTGAAAGTTTCGATTAACTGCTGTAATGGAGATTTTGGTTAATAGATATTTAATTATCGTTGCAGATCATAACTAGGTCATACTAAATTTAGTATGTCGCACTAAATCGTAATAGTTATTGAAGGCTCATATTAAATATACAGGGTGGTTGGTAACTGGTGGTACAAGCGGTAAGGGGGTGATTCTACGCGAAAAAAGAAGTCGAAAATATAGAATAAAAATTTTTCGTTTGAGGCTTTGTTTTCCAGAAAATCGACTTTGAATTTTCGCTCGGTACGCCTGCACTTTATCACGTCTCGCTATAACGGATCTCACTGTAGATCGTTGTCTCGATGGCTATTATCGCAGTTTAAGTTTGCTTTTGTCGTAACGGAAGATTAGGAATACATGATGAAATGATATGAAGTAATCATAAAGTTCAAAAAGATCCCGGTTCAAAAATCTACTTTGCCCAGAGACGAAATAATGGATTAACTCTATTATTTCCATGTTTTATGTACCTAACTGTCACTTACCTTTTTCTTTGGTAAGGAATTGATGTACCATCCGAGAAATCCTGCGGCTACGACACCGATAATAAAGACCACGATGATTCCTGCTATCTTTGTATACGATAAGAACCAACCATCGCCTCTTTTATATTCCATGTCATCGTAAGTCATAAATTGCACCGGACCGCCGGTGAACTGTGGCATGCATTGAGCTACAAGCATCATTTGAAAAACGTGAACCCTCCGAAAATGCCGAAGCATCTCAATAAAATAATATTATGATGCAGATATATGTGCGCGAATATATAATAACTTCATATGCGATGAATCACTCAGTTAAAATAGTAAAATAACTGAATAGACAGAATTTATTGGCATCATTGAAATGTCTGAAATTGGAAAAATCAGGCACAATTTGTAGCCTCAGATTGGACCGTGTGCACGGCCCATGAATGCTGAACAATTCAATTATGTGTTTCTATTATATCGTTGTTACAATCTGAGATTTCCGGGCGTAAGTTATGTCAAGTAGGAATTATATCTCTACGTTTAGCCAGCATCGCAGCTAGGCACATTGTCATAAATTGAAATACACGCGTTATCTACACATCCCCCTCAATTTTTTGATCGTTTGGACTAAATAGTTGGGGATCAATGATTCGTGATATGAGTCAGATCATCCACTACCTGTCCAACTGTTCGCTGCTATCGTAAGTGCAGCTGAGATAATCTACCGAATTTTAAATGGTTTTCAAGTAACAGCTAAAAGACAATCTTGTATCAAATGAGTCTCAAACAAAAGAGACGCTATTTGTCTTTCATGTACATAAAATTCGTTCCTTTCTTCCACATGTTCTTGGCTACAACGCAATGTTTGACTAATCCTTTGGTGATTTCTGCCCATTTTTTTGTTTAATATTTCAAACTATCGTTATTAATATAGAAACAATATCCGTACCATTCGATTCATTGGAAAAACTATAGTCGGAATAGTAAAAAGACATCCATAAAGAATAATTCCTTTTAGACACGACTTACACTCAGAAGCCCGAAAATTGTATAAGAATGATAGTAATAATTTAGTAAATTGTATACACTGATACAGCAACGCGATAAACAAACAAATATTACATTTCTCGATTCCAATTTATGTAAAAAATACGGACATTTTCAATCTAATTATTTCGCTATGTTAAATTCCAATTTGTTTGGTCGCAAAATTATTGGACGCCACAGGAGGACGCGGAAAATTAAAAATACGTTACTTTTTTACATCTGCCATGCAGATTGAATGATATAAACTAAATAAAATCACAGTGATACGTCACTGGGTGTACTCGCATTCGTGCCAATTTAATCACAATTAATCATCACAGTGTGTGCTGATTAATCATTGTATGACAGATTACACATACGCAAATTACGATAAAAGCAAATTATCTTATTTCTTTTCCGCTAGCTATACTCTATAAATAGCTTCCCTGAATGAAATATAGTATTATTATTTATTTTAGTCCGTGCCTCTCGGCTTTGGACGAACTTTCGGTTTTTACAACACATTATTACACTTGGCATATTCTTACCTCTAATCTAATCTAAAACTAATGCTTACAGTCTATTGCAGAATGAAATATAGTAATTTGCCAGAAATACTTCGCAACTATACCAACACCCTCCAAAAGCGAAACATAGACACAAGATTATAAAGAATAATTCTAGAACTCTCTGCGAAATGATTTAAATATTATAAAACGTGATAAACATCTCATGCAATTTGTATATATATATATGTACATGTACATATATATATGTATATAAATTGCACGAGATGTTCGTCACGTGTATACTATATATATAGAAATATTATACTTGAAATTTGTATTTGTATATGATCAATATTCAGAAATAGCAGCGACAGTTCGAGACGATGTAGACGTTGTCATAATCGTGACGAATTCACGTTGTCATAACATTCGGAGCGAACGTGACGTGACGTCGCTGGAATTGATTTCTCGCGGTGCACACACGTTCCAGGTAGACCGCTGTATACTCTCGTAAATAGGCTCGAGAAACGATTCCTCAAGGTCCACCATATACGTACCACACGTTACTAGTGAGCTATTAATTTTACCATTCGCATAATCTTTTTCAAGACCGGCAATACTCGCTTCCTCCTAGTTTTCCATACGACACCAACGATACAAGAAACTTCGCTTGAAGTTACGAATCAGTGCTTTTCAGTTGGAACTTTTTAACGACTGTTAGAAATTTTCTTTATTCGTGAGAACTGCAGCACATGTCACGAATGACGTAATTGAGATCTCATTTGCATTTCAAATACGGATATTAAAGGATAGCGAGATAACATTCAACGAATCTAAGTTACATTTTGAACAAACTTTGCTTTGCGTTTGGAGAAATCCTTCCGTTTTAATACTTTTCATCGTCATTATTATATATTTTTGATTTCTCTAATTGTACGAATGTTATGCCAGTAAAGTATCCAAAAGATAAATGTCATTATCCAGAAATCCAACAGTATAGTATAGTATAGTATAGTATAATATAGTATAGGAAACGGATCTTATACTTGTGACTCTACAGAGTTAGCGACAATTGTTTATATCTTAGAATCTGTTCACCTCTCCATCAATTATGATTCACATAGTCGAGTTTAATATCCTGCAGTAATTATCTGACAACTCTGTGGATGTATAGTACATATAAGACATACATAGTAAAGCGAAGTAATTAATAGTCGATGCGCTCGGTGTGAACATTGATATTTGTATGCAATATTTGCAAGTAATGTTTACGCTATACTTGTGTTCATATTTTGATGACGATCAAGATAATTAATACACGCTGTTCTAATATTTGTTTTAAAAGAAATTTAGGAAATTTCGGTATTTTCAAAAAACGTATCATACTTGAATTGCTTTGATATTATCGGCGATGTTTTCATTGACGTGATTTCACCGACACCGAGTATGTTTATTTGCCGACCCGTTGAAACCATCGACAGTCGTCCCACCGATATTTGCCGACAATTATTACACCGGAATGTACTATCGTTGATTATGCATCTTTATTTATATTATACATTCGTTTCCGTGAAAAGAAAAATAAAGAGGAAAATAGAAAAGAAGTGATAAAAATTATTACGACGTACTGTTACTGTGTTAATTAACATAAGATAAAAATGCTTATCTACAAAAGAGATCCCACTTCCGATCTCTAATATAATTTTTAATACGTTGTTAAGGGCATCGCAGTGAGTAATCCGTGATATCAACATAACCTTGCGAATATCTTGAAAACTAAGTACATATATAAATATACACCATATATATATATATACCAACAATACATATATAAGAAATTTCTAAATCATCGTGCCATTTATTGTTTAATTTCTTTCACGTTTTTAATAATATTTCTCCTACGGTTAGAAGAGATGATTTAGGAAAGAAAGAGTGATTGGTGTCAGCGCTTGTGAGCAAAAAGGAGTTGAGAATACTTAAAGCACGCGCACTAATGGGATAACGTTATAGAATTGTTTGTTTCGTTGAAAAATGCAGGAAACTGCTCCGTATAAGATAACAAGCAAGCATTTCACGATCATATTTAACATTCAAGATGCATTTCAGTTTTCTTTTGCGTGAATATATCATTGCAGAGACTTCTAAGCATTTTTTGATGTCCTTTTTGTTAATGGGCAAATCCTGACAACAACTTTGAAATTAATTGCAACTCCATCCACCTGCAATGAAACGTTTATGTCTTGGAAATATTATTTTCTTTCTTTGCATTTGTTAATATTAGTAAACTTGAAATTTAGTGAACTTTGAAATTTTAATAAACCTGTCAATGATACACTCGTGAATCTTGACAAAACGTTTTTTAAATTACCTTGTTATGAAGCGTATGTAAATGTGAAAGGCCGCGCAACAACGAAGATAGAATCGAAGATGTGAAAAGGAAAACTCGGAGCAAAGAATGCCGAGCGTCACTAATGGAAAACGCAAGAGCAGAGTACCGAGTAGTCTGACGATACAGTAGCAAATGCCATCTGGCAAGTGATCCGCGTGCGGGTGAATATCAGTCGGAGACAGCGCGGGTCACTCTGGTCAAACGCGAGTGTCTTGAAGAACTGCAGTGCAGAAGAAAAATGACTTATGGAGCTACAGGAGCTGCAGACACCCCGGATTGTCATAACACGCAGCCACAAAGGCTGATCTCACCGGCAGTGGTCTCTGATACTGACCAAAGTAAAGAGTTAATATTACAAGTCAATGTTCTCCGAGCATCCCCATCGCAGCTGAGAAAGGCCACCGTAAGGCTATCAGTGAAGAAGAATTCCACATTATCCCGCATCCTGCTTTTAGAGGCTAGAAGGGATGTCTTTCGATGATTTCAAAGTGGAAAAGAACGGAAAATGGGTGCCGGTAGCCTTACGGATACGGATGGGTAGCGGGCGGATTTAACGACCCAAGCAGAACCTAGTTCTTCTGTTTCATTTACAATACGACCCAGATTCTTTACGTTAAAGAAGGGAACTCTTCCTTCTGTTGCTCTCAACAGAATTAGTATTCCTCAAACTAAAACTTACTAGCAGGAACTCTGAGCTAAACGCGAGAAATGAGTCTCCTATTGATAAAACAGTAATCATCTACGGGATTGCATTACGTGGTACGGCTACTGAGAGCCATATAACACTGATGAAGCGCTGCAGCCCGTAATTCTAAGGACTATTGCCAATGCTCCTTGGCACACACGGAATGAGCAAACACGAAGCGATCCTATGACCAAAGCTTAAAACTATCCCAGCAATGTTGGAAATAATCTATATTCAAGGAATCTTGCTAGAAGACTACGTAGGTCGCATCCAAACAACTTGCTCCCCTCGGCATAAAGAGTGTGTGCATTGGAGACGTATACTACTGAGGGAGCATCTGCGTGATACGACCCAGATTCGGTAACTCGAGAACCTCCAAAAGATGATTGTATAGAATGTGATAATTCCGTAATTAATATTTAAAACAACTCGACTTCTACAAGTGTGAAGGATAACACCGGTGATGTACGTCAGTGTTCCCCGGTCAATGCTTCCCCATCGCAGCTGAGAAAGGCCACCGTAAGGATTTCAGTGAGGAAGAATTCCACATTATCCCGCATCCTGCTTTTAGAGGCTAGAGGGGATGTCTTTCGATGATTTCGAAGTGGAAAAGAATGGAAAATGGGTGCCGGTAGCCTTACGGATACGGATGGGTAGCGGGCGGATTTAACGACCCAAGCAGAACCTAGTTCTTCTGTTTCATTTACAATACGACCCAGATTCGGTAACTCGAGAACCTCCAAAAGATGATTGTATAGAATATGATAATTCCGTAATTAATATTTAAAACAACTCGACTTCTACAAGTGTGAAGGATAACACCGGTGATATACGTCAGTGTTCCCCGGTCAATGCTTCCCCATCGCAGCTGAGAAAGGCCACCGTAAGGATTTCAGTGAGGAAGAATTCCACATTATCCCGCATCCTGCTTTTAGAGGCTAGAGGGGATGTCTTTCGATGATTTCGAAGTGGAAAAGAATGGAAAATGGGTGCCGGTAGCCTTACGGATACGGATGGGTAGCGGACGGATTTAACGACCCAAGCAGAACCTAATTCTTCTGTTTCATTTACAATACGACCCAGATTCCGTAACTCGAGAACCTCCAAAAGATGATTGTATAGAATATGATAATTCCGTAATTAATATTTAAAACAACTCGACTTCTACAGATGTGAAAAATAACACCGATGATATATGTCAGTGTTCCTCGGTCAATGCTTCCCCATCGCAGCTGAGAAAGGCCACCGTAAGGATTTCTGTAAGGAAGAATGTCACATTATCCGGCATCCTGCTTTTAGAGGCTAGAGGGGATGTCTTTCGATGATTTCGAAGTGGAAAAGAATGGAAAATGGGTGCCGGTAGCCTTACGGATACGGATGGGTAGCGGGCGGATTTAACGACCCAAGCAGAACCTAGTTCTTCTGTTTCATTTACAATACGACCCAGATTTCGTAACTCGAGAACCTCCAAAAGATGATTGTATAGAATATGATAATTCCGTAATTAATATTTAAAACAACTCGACTTCTACAAGTGTGAAGGATAACACCGGTGATATACGTCAGTGTTCCCCGGTCAATGCTTCCCCATCGCAGCTGAGAAAGGTCACCGTAAAGGTTTTAGTGAGGAAGAATTCTACAGTATCCCGAATCCTCTCCCTAGAGACCAGAGAATGTTTTTCGATGATTTCGAAAGGGAAGACCAAGAACAATACTTGCCGTTAAACTTTATCAGCGGATTGATTTAGCGACTCAACCGGAACCCAGTTCCTTTGTTTCATTTACAATACGGCTCAAATTCTGTAACTCGAAAACCTTGTCAAAGATACCTATTGCAATACTATTTCCAACTCGGCTGTCAAGACGTCTGGTTCAACTCGAATTATTGTCACATGTCCGGATGCATTCTGGTAATTCTGTAACTAAAATTTAGAACAGCTTGACTTCTACAGGCCGAAGTTTACCTCTATAAGTCGAAATTTTATCTACGTTGCGTGTCAAGATATGAGAGACCAATCGTCCTATGTTGCAACATTTTTTGAAAAAGTGACTGTAATTTGTTTTCGTACAGAGTTTCTCTGTGTCGAATTTTCGTTTGTTAAACTTCTTTTACTCGGAGATTTTGATAAAAACAAATTTCCTATAACTTGATTCCAGCTCTTCCGTTCGGGTTAGACTTACCGACGTTATATTTTTTTTTTTTTTATTTATTCTAGTCCGTGCCTTTCGGTTTTGGACGAACTTTCGATTTACATTTCTTACACTTATTTTGCTCCTTACATATCTACCTCTTATCTACTCTATTGTATTGCACAGTTGTATTGTATTGCCTTAGCCTATTCTTATCTCTAGTCGTTATAACCAATGTCTATAAACTCTTGCCACTTATGGCTACACCTTATGTCCTTTGGTCTCTTTCCACCTTGCTGCGCTACCTTCCCGTTCTTCTACCCCGTCTTATATTGTCTTTGCCCTTCTTTTCTCTATTATTGGTCCTAAGTCCCTTAGTCCTTCCCCAGTCTCATTCAATGTCTTTTCCATATCCTTTGCTCCTCCTGTTATTTCACATTCCTCTATCACGTGTCTCAGGTCCTCTTCTTCCCTTCCACATAGTCTGCACCTTTTTTCTCCCTCCTCTTTCCAATGATCCTTCGCTTTGGTCTCGTTTTCACATCTGAACCTTGCTATCATTTTCCTGTCCTTCCACTTCACCCTCCCTTCAAGGTACTTTGGCGTCTCCTCTTTGGTTATGTTCCTGTTGTATTTGGATTCCGTTATCATTTGCCTTTAGCCGTTCGTCCAGTATCCCTGCATAGATCTTATATGCCGTGTCCATCAGCGTTACTCCTCTGTAGCTCTTCGCTACTCTCTTGTCGCCCTTCTTGTATATCGGACATATTACCCCTTTTTTCCAATCTTCCGGTATCCCTTCTCCATTCCAGATTTTCCTTAGTAACTCCCATAACGCCTCCCCCACCTCCATCGGTGCGTACTTCCGTACCTCATTTTCTAGCCCATCCTCCGCCATTGCCTTCTTCTCTTTCAGTTTTCTTATCTGGTATATCACCTCTTCCTTCTCTATATTATCTTCCCTCTCCTTTCTTGTTTCCTCCTCCTCTCCCTGCTCCCCTGTTTTCCTGTCCTCTTTGTTTCCTGTACTCTTTTCCTTCTAGAATCTCCATAAAGTGATTCTTCCATTCTTCTTCTTATTTCTTCATCTATGCCCTTTCTTCTTCTTCTATACTTGTTTATGTACTTCCATACCTTTTGCTCTGTTCTAATCTTCCTGATCTTCTCCATTTCCTCTTCTTCGTGCCTTTCCTTTCTTTCTTTGCACCACAGTTTGAATGCCTTCTTCTCCATTAGTTCTTCTCTGCTGCATTTTCCTTTCCTGAACTTCGCCATCTTCCTTCTCGCCTCTCTTTTCCTCTCTTTCCACTCCTTGTCATACCACACTTTCTCTCCCATGCCCCATTTTCTTATCTTTACTCTCTTCTTTGATATTGCTTTGTTTACCTTGTTTTTGATTTCTGTCCACAGCTCCTCTACTGTTCTCCCCTCGTATGTCCAATCTTTGCATTCCTCCAGGTACTTTCCCCTGCTTTCCCTTGTCCACTCCCTTCTCTCCTTCTCTTCTTCTTCCCTTTCTTCGGTTCTTTGTAGTTCTGGCCCCCTTATTTCTACCTCTAGTGGCATATGGTTCGATTCTGTTCATTTTCCTACCTTCATGCCACTTATTTCTTCTGTCGCCTCCTGGTTTCCGATCACATAATCCATTACCGAGTTTCCTCTCTCCCCGAGACTTACCGACGTTATATATAATACGTATATATAAAGTACAAACGAGAACTGGGTAAAACTCCGTGTACTATAATTCAATAAAAACTCGTCAATGTATCGAGTTAGGTTTTTTATTCCGACCGCATTGTGGCAGCCTGTAACACTTGCTCAAAAAAATATCAACTAAACGAGCCCTTACGGAAAAATATATTGAAATTATAGAATACAATTTTTTCATATAACGCTTTGTTTTCTAGAAAATTAAGTTGGGACATTTTTGAAATAAAGGAATGATATTTTTTAATACGAATTTGGGCTTGCAACCGGCTAGCCAATACATTTTGCGCGTCTTTCGAATTTTATATTTTCTATCGTTGACTTTATGCGTTGTTTCCATGTGAGTTTCCGACCTACTCGTAGCCCTTGATGTTTAACACAATCAGAACGTACAACATCTATGTTGTTTAACTTTATACGCGAACTTGGTATTGGTGAAACCGCGTCGATGAAAACGTAATATAAAAGTAACGATATAAAAGTAATTTATATTTAACCCTTGCTCTTCAAATATGTGCACAGTTACTGCAAACCGTAATCGGAGATCGTCTATATCCGACACAATTTTCAGTGAATTTTCAATGAGTCTTTGAAAAAGATGTAAAGAACTTCACTTAGAGCATCTCCGAACTTTCCAAATTCTAAATGGAGATCCTTAACGTTGCCTACCCCTAGACTTTTTGGACGAGGCTCGATGAAAAATCTGCTACCTGTTTGTTTGCGAGAAAGCCATAAAATTTTCAAAATTACTTGGACGCCTGCACGTCATTCATTGCGTCTATTGGATATGTGTAATTTTATGTGCTAGCCTAGTCTAGCTGCGTAGTAATGATATTTGTATGTGAATATACGTGTGGAAGTATGTATATACACGGCGTTTCGAAAACAAAAGAACGAAAACTGTTTAGTTAACAGTCTGGTATGGAAGAAAGTGCTGAGACGCGTGCAAGTGTGTATCGATGCATATCTTTGAAATTGTTTATCAAACGTAGTATCAAAAGTGTAAATTTAGTGTTCCAGTACCATTATTAAGATCCAAAATTCTCAACAGCGTCGTTGATCAGTAATTCGCTCTTTGCGCTTGACACGAAAAGAAGGTCAGAATGCACGATACGTATCATTCGGCAGAGTCTGGTTACACAGAGCTTTAGGAACCACAATGGTTTCAAGGATTCAATTGTTTCTATTTTGTTTCTTTTTCTACGCCTCCTTCTTTGGCTCTGCTATTCATTAGCATTACAGTGCTGTTCCTGTCTGGTCCTTCTTCATTCGCTGCAAATTTCTTCCTATCTTTTGCCTTTTCGAGCACAGTATCTTCGCTGATGGAAGTTGCGTCTTCAGAATTATCGTCGCGCTGGCAAACCTCCGCATATGTAGTTTCGCCTCTCCTGGGTCTTTCTCTATCTACTCGTCTGCTTTCCAAAGGCGAGATCTCCTTTCTTTTCGATATCCAACTTGCTTCAGTTATCGGTCTGAGTGCCTACGTTCCACACTTATCCCCTTTTATCTCTCTTTTGTTCCCCTCTAAACGACGGGGAAATTTGAGTAGCAGCATTCGTAGTGTGTGTTGGGCTTCTCAGCTCCTTTGTGCAAGCCCTCCCTTTTCACAAATTTCTCCAGCCATTCCTTCGTGCTTTAGAGGTGTTTGATACTTTTCATGTTGAATTTTACGAGAGTTCTTACGGAGGAGTCTTCCAGTTTATCCTTAATCACGTTTGTATTTATCATTAACGCTCCCAGTATCTTTATTGATCCTCTTATATCGCTGGCCCGGAGTGTGAATGATTTTCCCCGTTATCCAAGGACGAGGAAGATTCCTTCATCCTTCTCTTCAATATCCAGCGATCTTCATCCTCTGATTTTTCAAACATTTTGCTCCTTACGACCAGCCTAGCAGGTTTATGTGTCCTTACTCTCTCGGTGCTAGGAGAAAGTAAGTAGACTTTGGTCGGTGGATTCGTTTTGAGAGTCCACAGTCATTTCGCTATCTTCTTGATGATTTTAAGTTCTAGTCGGACTTCGCGCCGGTTTAAACGGGCCTCTCTCTATTCTTAAACTTTTCTTAGGAATTGGAAATATTGAGACATCTTTCAAGCTTCGAGTCATCCCTTGTCTTCTGTTTCCTTCCTTCGACGGTCTACCCTGTCGGCTGCATCCTCCGGCCTCACCCCCGACGTCCGATTGCATCGAGGGACGCATTTCCTTGAACAGGACTCGATCCCATTGCACGTCCAAGAAAGCATCCAGTCACCGCACGATATAGATAGTTTTAAGCGTCCTTTATTCCCACTTTTCACCTTTTATTGTCCACTGGAGCAAACTCCATTAGTTGATAAAACCATCCAATCGTTAATCGCTTCCCAAGAAATTTTTAATTCCCAGACTGAGTCTCGTGCCGGGAGCGGAGCCAAACAAATACCTCACTCCGTTTTAAAAATGCAGATTACCTTGAAATATGTGGAAAAAATGACCAGGAGAAAACAATCTTAACACGCGCCTCTTGAAACGCTTCAACTTTGCCTTAAGGACTTTCCCCATGAAACCTCAAATAACGCAGATATTTAGGTGTTCCCATTTAAACGGTCCAGCCCGCATATTGTATATTGCATTATAATATAACATATAACACGTAATGCATAATATATAATATATAAATACATACACAAGCAAGTTTATCGACGAGAAACCTGCAAGTACATAACAAAGCCCTATAGCAAATGTGTTACGTGGAGCACTTTAGTACGAGATATTAGTGACACGAGATTAATTTGACATGTGGCACTGTAGATTAATATAACCTACGCTACAATACGTCTAAAGTGCTTGATACCCTACGTTTATCGTTTGCATCAAGTTCACTTGTTCGCTAAAGTATTGAGCAATTTTAGTTTTCTAAACTGCTGAATGTTCCATATGACCTAGTCCTAATCGTTACGACCAGGCATAAACGCGAGCATAAATCGGACGTTGTAAATTCTACAGCTGCGATTAGCAATGCTCCTCCCTCTCCCTTCGTTAGATTCCATAGTTAATCTCGTTAGCGTTGCTAATTGCACGTATCACATACTCGTAAACTTCGATTTGCGGTTCTACGAAATTCTTCGAATCGTTTAACTTGAAATGTCCTACGCTTGCTTCAACTTTCCGTTGCTTTGTTCGCCACTAATTTTCGTCTCCGCTATGATTGACCTAATTCGTGTGCTCGCTCGACACGTTGAATCGTTTCAACTAAAGGAAAATAAAAATATACCTATCAACGACGATAGCGCACGCGAAGTGGCCGAAGGTTACTAACAGTAGGATTACGTATGCGAATTGGACGTGTAGTTTTTCACGGCGATATAATACGCTGCAAGATTGTGTGACACGTTATGTCACATGGTGCGTGATCAACGTATAAACAAAACGAAACTCAAAATCTACCTAATCCACGTTCGTCTAGTCGTTTATTAAGCTATCGTATATCAGTCGTATACTAAGCAGCTCAATAAACAGCAAGAAGGTCGTAAATGGGAAAATTAATCGAAAGGAAAAATTCGCCGAAGTTGGTAATAGTCTTTATAACGAAACATAGTAATTCTGGGACAGAATTGCATCTCTGTATTTAAATCTTTCAGTTTGTTGGCAGGAATTCCTGATATTTGTATCATTGAGCGCTGGTTGGAATTATTGTTTGAAGCCAAAATTTCGCCAATATTTTTGAACGATGTTTAAGTGCGAAGGTGAAATATTAGAAAAATGTAATTGAAATGTAACAGTTACATTTGTATGTTCATACGTTTGTCCATATGTACCGCTTCTTATGTCATATGATTCTATCGTCAATTTCAAAGCAAAACGTCCATAAGAATATTGCGATTTGCTTGTCTTTGCTAATTACTACAATTATTGTACCAATGGCTATATTACAGTTTGCTTCAAATTACTATCCTAGGCTTTGATAAGGAATACTTTGACGAAGAGATTGAAATCGCGGAGGTGCATTGAAATACTTTGATACTCGATGCAAACTTAAAATCGCAATCGCACTTGCGTGCACGTGTAACGTAAATCATCGCAACTGTCGCATAATCACCGCAATCGCACGTTTCCTCTTAGAATTATACGCGACTCGTGTTACGCGTAATCCGATTGCTTCCATCGATTCACGACTTCTCCACACACGGATAAACCATTGGGATTTTCATAGAAGAAGAAATGGAAATGTACGCGATCAGCTTCGTGGAAGAAGCGAATTTTTAACCGCGCATTCACATCGGTTACGCTTCAGAGACACGAACGTCTTTGACAATCAAGCAATTACAATCGTGGAAAATAGCTATGCGGATTCTTACTAATGTTCACGACAACGGGAACGCGTTTAAGCGATCATATCTGAGGAACCCGTGCGATTTTACCTGGTATTCGTGCACGCTCGTTGGAAAGCTCGCAGCAAAGAAACAAAATAATTGTGATATAAGCTGCCATTTAAATACTAGTTATACGAATTATCTTTGGCTGTCTGAAGTAGAGAAAGCATGGGATTATTGTAATAGACAAAGAAAAGTTTAGACTTGCTGGTAATTAATAGTTCAGGAATACGCTATGAGTTTTACTAACTTCGTGCTAATTACTTTTTACTATACTGGGAACAGTCATTTATTTTGTGGTATATACTGTATCAGCGTGGTGCACAAGATATTCTGATAAAATAAATTTGGTGTCTTTATATACTGTTTATTTTATATGTAGCAGTAGTTTGAAGAAAAATGTAACGTACGTGTCAGTACGATAATTTCAATGTACGTTTAACGTGGCATTACGAGAATAGAAATTTATGAGCAAATTGATTTACGCGAAAGAGAATGTTTTAGTGAAATCATTTAGCGTGGATAGCATTTGGACTATTCGTGTTATACGTTTCAAGAAAATGCAACTTTATTCTTTCGAATGTCGTATTGTTTCAATGGAGAAGCTCCACGAGCGTAAAATTTATTTGAGCTTAGTATATTACTTTTAACTCTGTAGACAACGAGTTTAGCATTCCAACTAAATAGAATTGCACAATAAAATTGTATGAAATGTGACGCATTTCAACAAAAGGTACGAAATATATTTTTCAATCTAAAAATCCGGGATAATTATCGTGCAGTTTTATAAGCCGTTTGTTATTGTTAACGAATTTGTAAAAATCTATTAGAAACCAATAAATAGAAAACTAAATTGACTCTATTTTCACGCGTGCTCGAGGGAATATACACCTTGATACAACTGCAGTAATTTCAATTAGTTTCGTTGCAAACGGATCAAATGTTATCTTTCTTTCGAAGTTACTTTCCAAGCATATTGATTTTTATTCGACTAGAAGATTGTCACGCGTTCTTATCGGCTCGTTAACATACACGTTTATCTTCTCCCACCTTCGTTCGACTTTTCCATTCTTTAATTAATTTCAAAGTTTTCCCCTACGTATTACGCGACATCGCACAAATATTATTCAACGTTCACACGCACTTGTCGTTGCTTCTCTCTGGATTCTTAACTATCTGCTGATAGAATGTAATGACTACTATCGAGAAACGAATAAATACCAATGAAAAAGTTCCAACGATACCTGGTTAATGAGCACAAACAAGCACGTGAACACGAATTCATAACAAACCACGGTTTGAGATATATACTGTTTCATGTTCAAAATTATCAATAATTGTTGGAAGAAACTGTTGGCAATATATTTTACACGCGTTTTATCTTTCCTTATAACTAGAGTACAGGTGTTTGTGTAATTTCATACTTCCACGAACGTAATTAAAGAAATGGAATCTAAAGAGAAATTTATCTCGTCTACTAAATAGCATAGTAAGCGGCATAATTTAAATATCGTATGTATCTTTGTATGTTATATGCACTGTGTAAACTTCTGAAATATAAAATTTCGCAAAAATAGGTGAACATCCGCAATCCACACGTTGTAACTTTCCATCTAGAAATCTCCTGCGTGTCATATATTTATTGCATGCGTGATTTTATACTTTAAAACGCGAAATAATTCATCCGACATCGCAGGTACAATGCTGAATGACGAATATCTCTCGGTTGTGCTAAAGAATTGAACAGAAAACATACGCGTTTAAGGTATATTTAAGGTATCGATGGAAAGTAACGACGTGGAAATTGAATGAAACGAATTGAAAGGCAATCTTCAATCACTTACAACTTCTGCGTCCATAGTCCTGCCAACTGGAAATAGATCCTCGGCTCATGTGAACAGCTTCTGGTTTCTCTGATTTAAAAACTACCGATCGCGTGCGATAGGCAACAGATAACGAAAAGGAAATTAGTCACGTGGACGAGACACAGAGTGGAAGAAAGATCTGTGGCGAAATTTCAATTGTTCGCAAAATGACGAAGTTAAATTTGCTTGCGCGCTTCGTTCGTACAGGTGCAACGCAATTAGTCGTTCTACGTACGATGCAATACGTGAATGCTGGCCAACACTCCGAATGCACGTTGGTGCCCCCACTTTTTTCAATCGTTGCCTCGGAATCGCTCTATTCTTTCAGCCGTGTGTAATCCTTTGCTCTCCTTATCTCTCATTCCCTTGCGCTACGTCCCACGATTCTTCGATTTTTCTTCGTTTTCATTTCCTTATGCCGCGTCTTGTCTGGCTTTTTGATCTTGTCGATAAGAATTTTCAATAAGAGATCAGATTAACGAAGATAAATCGATCCTGAAGTTAGAAATCGAGATGCGTTTCATTTCCTCTATCCACTGTCTTGCATGTGTTTGTCGATATGTATAAATATTATTTACCTAGAAAAATGTTCTTAACATAGTATTCGCGATCTAACGTGGAAATTGCTATAATTTACCACGTAAAAAAATGTGTAGATTCAAAAAACAGTGTAGATAACGCAGTTGAAAGACAAGTAACTAGTGTTTATTAGCATTTACACTTCTTTTTATGGAGACAATGTTGTAATACCATTTTTTAGCATAACTATTTAGAAAAGAATATTGTAGTTCGATAGTATATAAAGTGCATATAAAGCACTTCCTAGTGAAAGAACAAAGTTCTTCGTTTTATCTTTTATATTTTTATTTATTATTATTTAGTCCGTGGCTTTCGGCTTTGGACGAAATTTCGGTTTTACATCCCTTACACTTATTTTGCTTCTTATATATCTACCTTCCCTCTTATCTACTCTATTATATTACACTCCCTTAAATTATACTATCTCTAAAAGCTAAAAGCTAATGACTAAAACTATTGCAACTTATGACTACAAACTATTGCAACTATTGGTCTTTTGCCTTTCCATGTCTTTTGGTCCTCCCGTTATCTCACAGTCTTCTATTACATGACTTCTTTTACATAATCTGCACCTTTTTTCTCCCTCTTCTTTCCAGTATTCCCTTGCTTTGGTCTCGTTTCTACATCTGAATCTAGCTAAAATTTTTCTGTTCTTCCACTTCATCCTCCCTTTTAAGTACTTTGGTATCTTCTCTTCGGCTATTTTTCTGTAATGTCTGTTATATTTGGATTCTTTAATCTGTTTGCCCCCTTTCTTCTGTTTCTTCTCAATTACGTAATTGAGTATATATAATAGCGTTACAATTTACTATCGTATTTTGATTGGTTTGTGGGTTCCGTGGAAGTTCTGATATTTGCTCCTGCATCTGCTCTTCCAGCCACAGTGTTCTCCGGTTCATATTCCCTTTTATGTCTTTCCGTGTTTGTTTTCCTGTTCCTCACCATTCTCTGTCATTTAATATGAACGACAAAACAAACTCAATATACGAAATTCCTCGTACATGGACATTTGCTTAATATCTAGTTCCTGTTTTCTATTACTCCTGCGTTACATATTCGACGTGGCAGGTTTTCTTTTATTCTGCGCCTCATCCTCGCTTCTTGTATTGTTCGTCTTAGTTTTCCGATGGCTCTTAGCTGTGCCATTATCCGTCTACCAAATAAACAAGTATTCACCTTCAGGTAATCGAGCTTTTCGAATATTTCCATGTTTTCGGGATTTTCGGATAAAGTTGAGAATTTCATATACAGTGAACCGCGAAAGTATTTAATGGATATATTATTTATGGTACTCAAAACGTTTTGAAATTTCATTAGCGCTACGATGAAACCTGATTGTTACGACTGTGCGTCAGTAAAATTTGAAACGAATCTGAAAATAGAAACGTGAGATATTCAGATCGAGTAAATATTTTGCTGATGTCCTAAAAATATTTACTTTCATTTCATGAGCATTACGTCGATAAGCTGCTACATATATTCGGTAAGACTATCTTTAACAATCGTCATACCCTTAAGATGGCTATTCATGCTATATTTTTACTATATATAATATATATGTAAGATCGTTAATCACGTGGTAATTGAGGTGATCGATTCCGAAGTCTGAAAATCGAGTTTATTGTTAAAATACTTAAATGAAATACAGGAGTAAACAACAATTAATACCAATCGATAACAGTAAACAATAAATAACAAGTTCTACCTAAAAATCGAGAATCGATTTTCAGCATTCTGAGCTACCGATCTTTCTCCGTCAATTCTCAATGTTTTAAATAATTATAGTCTTGTCTATCTCTGATGTTGTTCTCTGTCCGTCAGTTTGGGAAATGAGCGTCTCTCAAAATGGCTGTCCGTAAAACAAAGAAAGTAGTGCTGTCCGTGAAACAGAAAAAGTCCCTATCACCCTTGAATTCTAGGGAGTTTACATATATATATATTGCAAGATGAGCTAAGCTTATCGAATACGTCTTCGTGCAATTACAATGTCCGACTACCTAATAAAATATATTTAAAAAAATAACAATTCATATAATAAGAATATAAACGCAATAAAGTGTAAACCAAAGAGAAATATAACTGAGTCTCTGGTAACCCGGAGAAGGGAGAATTACGAGAAGTAAACATAAACACAGTAATATTATCAGTACAGTGTTACATTTATCCCTCGTCTTGTATTGCCCTTCTCTTCTCCATTATTGTTTTCAATTCTACTAATCCTTCTCTAGTGTCGTTTAGTATTTTTTCCATGTCTTTTATCAAAAGACTAATAATAATAACGCTAATAAGTTACTTCGTAAAACAATCCTGTCATCTTTGAAAGGCAAATCCATGCTGTTTAAAGGAGAATTGAATGTTTTTCTAACAGAAGCATTTTATCTCACAGTCGTAAGGACTAGGTAAATACCTACCATATTATCGATATAATTTATTTGTGACGTCGTATAGCACAAACACGAGCAACATTCGCACAATGTGTACGCGAGCTAGTTAAAGTCGATTGCAATAATAATGAAGACGGTTGTTCCAGATCATGGGATGTGCCGAATGAAAAGAGGCCGACGCCGAGGTCTCTCTGGCAAGTGCCTCATCCGAGGCAGCTTGAAAGTTAGAGGAAACACGTGGACAAGTGGCACGAGTGGCCTTAGCTGGCCTATAAACGCGCGAAGAAAACATACACAAAACCTGCTATCAATTCCAATTGACACCGAATCGGAAACGAACGCCAAGCCAAGACCTGAATTGCCTGCCGGCTTTTCATACATTAAACGAATATACAATGGTTTCTGGTTACAGAATCAGCGGCAGGACATTCGCAGAGATTCACAGAGCAGCTTCGTGGCATCTCAATTTCCATTGATGCTTTCGGGATTGGCCATTGACGCTGCGCATCTCATCCGTCACCGACGGGTACCGTCGCGATTAGGCCCTTTTGTGACGTCTGTTCGATGGAATTGGATAATGGACGATCACCGATTACGCGGCTAAGTGGATCTAAGCGCTTTGAATCCGTGCTTCGGACACCAATCCGCCACGGCGTACCCCTATCACGTGGTCGTTCACGTTTTCTCTGCTCGCGTTTATCATTTTTTTCTTTTCTTTTCTTTTTGTACGCTTTTCTTCGTTTCTTTCAGGCGATCCGACAGAAGCTGGTACAGTCGGAAAGAGCAGAAAGCTGGATGGCAGTTGACGAACGACTGCGTTGGCACGCGGTGCTTTCGCATTTCAATACGAATATTGGCTGCCGGTATCAAGGTCAAGCGACGACGATAGCTTCGATCGAAGCTATTGAAGTGGTCGTAAGCGACGACACTTCGAAATACACGAATTACATCGGTTAGATCGTCGCCTACAGCATGCAAGTACGGACGTGTTGGATAAGGATCGCGAAGTAAGTCGCTGTGGAGCATCGGTGATCGCAAACTGCTCAAGATAATACTGTGTAGTTCGATTATACGTTGACGATCGATACAAGTGTCTCGGCGAATCCCGTGCTACCAAACATGAAAAGATAACACAGTGAATCGAATCGTCTTTGGAAAAATCTTAGACTCTGAAACGTCAACAAAATTTCTCTCCGGCATTCTTAATACTCGTAGTTGCACGTAATTAACGATCAAACGATAGTATAGTCGTATTGTTGGAACGGTTAATATTTCGTTGAATAATTTCTATGTGAATTAGCAGTTTTATTCAGTTACGTCGTTTAGCCTGATATTCGACCGAATAATCAGTTTCGACTTACTCCGCAGGAGAACCATGAGGTTCATAGCAGCCATCGCCGGGTATTTCCTGATCTTCGTTCTCCCAGATATCGAAGCACACGTAAGCAATCGCTTCTTATTTTATTTTATCCTTATAATATATGTAAGCACGACTCTTCTAGATGATGTTATATACGCACGTATGAAAAGCGGTTTTAAATATCGTAAAGCGTTTCGGTGAGATACTTTCGCTATTTAATAAGCCGAAGAGTTAAAAGTAAGTGAATAGTTAGCGAGTACACGCTTATGTTGGTTGGCTTTGTTTTAAAGCTACAGTTGCTTTCCGTGTTTCTCTAATAGACGTTTCAAAGTAAAACACATTAATTTCTACGAGTAATTTGGAGCCAGTTGAGATATTTACAAATAATGTCTTCAAATGTCTTAAATTATTTACTAATATTTTCTTAGCGCTTTATATGAGCTTCTGATGATTGTTATCAAAATGAAATCTTCCCAAAGATTCGTAAATTCGACTTTTATCAAAAGGATAATAATATTAATAAGAAACTAGATGAGACTAAAACACATGCATTGAATTTACAATATTTACAAGTTCTATGAAACAATCGTTTTATGTAGAATGTTCTATATTTCAGAAATATTTTTAATATGTAAGAAATTTCTCAAGATATTTAAACGCAATATGCAATGCCTTATGCCTTACATTTAATAGACACAAATATCACAAAGATACAAAAGATTTGATAAGCTAAGTTAACTTCAATAAGGAAGATAGTTGTTATCTATGCAGGAGGAAGTAGCAGCTAATGAAAATTTAAAAAGAAACGATAGATAGGATATAAAATGAGAATGTCTTTAAAAAATAATATTACTATCATCTATCTTCAGTGTCGTTCTTGATCTCAAAGATCAACTGTTACGATAAACGAAACAAAAATGCACATGTCAAATTGAGATACCTTCCTCCTGTCCTGGACGGTATAAAGATAAAGATATATATGTTTCATAATGTATTTCATAATGCAGTAAAAATACCACGATAAATGTTACACTTGAAGATCATTTACAGTTGCAGATCAAACGGAGTATAGATCTGAATGACGTTTACATGCCCAAAGTAAGTCAACGCAGATTACCCACAGAAGTAGTGCCGACCAGCTATCACCTGGAACTTCAACCTTTTATCGGGAATGACAAATTCAAAGGTCGAGTTAAGATCAACGTCACTTGGATAGATACCAGTGACATAATTGTTTTAAATGCTCATCCACATCTTGCAATTACGAAATACGATGTTAGGATCACGGAGGCATCGTTGGAAGAAAGGTAAGCGAATAAAATCGCATCATATTCTTCGCTATAATTGTAAATGACGTTATTGAAAAATGGGTTCTATTTCGTTGAAAAATTCTTCTGGCTGGAAGAGCTAAACTGAAGAAGCTAAATTTCCTACCTGATCCCAAGACTGTCAATCCCTAACTCTCCGTGGGAAGAATACAAAATTCTACAATAAGATCCACTACGTTTTAAATTATGTAGTATATTTCATACTATATTCGTTGAAGTCACCCCCTTTCTTCATTTTTTTCTTTTCCCTGTTCCTGGGACTTTATAGGGAAAGGAGAAAAATGGGTATGTCATATTATTACCATGTTACGAGTTCTGCTATACGTATGAGTTAAAGATACATACTATTTACGTGAACCAACTTTTAGCCTCATACCTATATTACCGTGGAAACAACAACTATACATATAATAGGATATTACTTGCAGGAAATATACGTAATATGAAATTATATAAATGAAATTTGAAAGAAAATGTATCTGGAAATGAGTAATATATATACATATATTATTTATTTATTTATTATTATTAGTATTATTATATTATATATATACATTACATACATATAATGTATATAGACAGTTATAAATAACTATAATGTGAAATGAAATGAAATGCAAACGAAAATATACATAATGTGTAATATATAAAAATACAGTAGGACTTCGATTATCATCCAAATGGCGTGCTTAATTCGGATAATCGAATAATCCTATTACCCATACGCAGATCATTTATTTCGAACTATTTCGTAGATGTTAACACGTAACAAAGGAACAAGAACTTCTTAACAAATATGTATGGACTTTTTTAGTTTCTCTCTATTCTCGTTTCCTAATCTTCCTCGTAACAAGGCATCCCTCTTTCCATCGATGTTCCCATAATAAACGATAATGTCGCTTTTGTTCTGATAATCGAGGTTCCATTCTATATTGAAATCTGGATATTAATGAAATATCCTCACGAATATTATTAATTACTAAATTTAATTACTAATTACACATTGGGAGAAAATACATGTATATATATATATAGGAAATATTTGCACACAATTAAATAAACTTGTGCATAATTGAATGAAAATTTGTTGACCCTCTCGTATTTTATTGCTCTCTAAAAGCAATTTCATCAATTGAAATTCCTCCTTAAAACTAATATCTGATTATTAAAAAATTAAAGGGAAAAAGGCCTGCCACTGATGGCTGTAAACGTTGCGAGAGTCAGTCGTCGTTCTTCGTGGCCATCTAGCTACGCGATTCACCTGGAACAGATGCTAAAGAAAGGCACCAGCTGCGAAGTGGATCTCACCTTCACTGGAAATCTCACCACCAACGATACCAGCGGTTTCTTCAAACACGAATATAGCGACGCCAATGGACAAAAGCAGTAATTATAATTACAACGCGATAGACGTAAGATTAAAGAAAAAGAATTTACTGTGCGTCTTTTTCTCTAGTCCCTTCCTGGCTACCAACTTCAGATTGGACAACGCGCAAACTGTTTTTCCTTGTATGGATGAGCCTCCTTACAAAGCGACCTTCAAACTCAGCGTTCAGCGTCCGAAGAACATGACTGCTCGTTCAAACACTCCCCTGGAAAGTAGCATAGAAACGTAAGTAGTATGAAATATTCGTTGATTTTATTTGCGTGTGTCATGTCGCTGCTTGACGTTGACAGTGGCACGACTTCAAGAATGTAAGTTTTAAGGGAGAGACCTCTTAAAATTGAAATATTTGAAAAAGTCAAAATACAGGCCTTACTATAATATAATAGCCCTGTGACGCAAAACTGATAAAATATGCGTTCTACATGATAAAAATAGAAATGTAATGTAAACCTTGCATTCGATAAATGCAAATTTTACACTTTTTAAATTATGTCGTTATCAGCACCAAGCAGCAGTGCATAGACTGCGAATTTTTATGCTTCTGTGGGAAATTTTAAGATTCAAAAACGCACAGAATGCGAATAATAGGCGAAAATATGCAAAATATCTGAAGTGTACTTTCTCTAATATTTTCTTCCTAGGTTCCACCTTTTAATTATATTCGTTCCATAGATATCTACTGTCTAATCGCACCTGTTAAAATGCATTCTCTTAATTATGGTAAAATTTTATTCCAACAACAGATAACGAATGAAAATAAAGAATGAAATTTTATTCGCCATTAATGAATAAATATCTAATGAAACAATTATTTATTTGAATAAGAAGTTATTCGAAGGAGAAATTATTCGTGTGAGAATATATCTGGATAAAGATTTAATCGAATTTGGATAAAACTTATTTGGATAAAATTATATATTTTTTGTAAATATTTACGTGTTACATGGAGGATGGACATGGTACCGGACATGAGATATCCTTTCAAGCTACATTGTCTATTTGTTGTAACATTGGCTTTTATAGCTAACTTTTTCCTGGATAAAATACTGGCTTAGAAAGTTTATCGTTGCGTAGTAAATTGTTTATTTGTTAAATTAGTAGTATGAATCTTACCGGTATCTGTATGTACTTGTATAAAATTAAGTGGAAACAAACCTTTATTCGTATTATTATTCGAATAATTCTGCAATCGTTACTCAAATAAATATAGAAAGTAATTCGTTATGAATAACAAACAATTATTCACAGATAAAATATTCGTCTGATATGAATTTATTCCCATCTTAAATAAATATCCACTCGAAACAATTGGGAGAATGCACAATTCTGACTATCTAAAATAAAACCATACATATAGAAAGAAATATATTTGTCGTGTTACAAATAGTAAGAATTTTGTTAGATATTTCGACATTAAAAATACATTCAGAATTTTTATTGCCAGGATATTAATAAAATATATTGAATCACAGCACGATTAATCCCTTGTCCTACAAAAACGAGTGGTAAAAAGGTTGGGACAAAAACAATAAACGCGAGCCTGACTCGTGGTACTTCGTTCGGATCAAACGTAAACAATACGGTCCTGGCTCGTGCTACTTCATTCGGGACAAACGTAAACAACGCGAGTCAGACTCGTGGTTCAGTTATCGATATATAAAGTCGATATTTTCTTACTTTAGTTACTTACTTTAGTGTAATTCTTCGTTACGTTCACACGTTTAGTTTATAATTCCCTAAAAGAATTAAACAACCCTTATATCTATCATGCCAGTAAAAGAAAAATCTAATATTGATGACAATAGTGAGAAATGTGTTATTATTGCGAATAGTGATTCGGTAGATCCTCCTAACTATAACGATAATGATGGTAGCGATATTGTGTTTTCTATTGTGTTTCATTGTTTCCACGAGTTATCTCAAAACATTGTTAATTTAAACTAAGTATTAATTTACAAATTATTACTGATACATTATCCACTTTCAGATAATAAATCATTTTTCTTCATTGACAAATCGATCATAATTACTTGCCAGATATCTTTAAAAAATATTAGTTGTGCCTAAACGTGTTTATTATTTCACAATTCCTTTCGTTGCGCCGAAATATACATGTCATTAGACGCATACATCTTGCGCAAGTTCGAACACAAAGTTCGGCTAAACAGCTAAATGGCTCGACGCGTGACCGATCTTCTTGTTTCTTGTAATCCGAGCAATCCAGAGTTAACGGGTAGGACAAGAGTTAACCGGTTATTTGATTATTCCTTACAGTCTAAGTATTCTTATCTATACGCCATAAGTATGCAAAAACGTAATTCTATTACTAAAAAATATTCTCTTTGCCTAGGACCGATGAGCCGGATTTGGTCTGGGATCACTTTACCAAGACACCGCAAATGTCAACGTACCAATTAGCTTTGATAATATCGGACTTCGAGAGCATCTCGCCTACTCAGGAAATCAATGAAATGGATGGGAGAAAGCTCGAGATTAAAGTGTGGGGTCGAAAGGAATACATGGACTCCCTAAAAAGCATACCCGACAAGGTTGTCTGGATCATGAACTATTTACAGGATTACTTCAACAGCTCGATTATTTTACCAAAACTCGACTTGGTAGCCGTTCCTTCGTACGGTGCTACCAAAGCATCTGACAGTTGGGGCTTGATGTTCTTCAAGTATATATTATTTACTATACTTTTGTTAAGCATGCAAGATTTTATACCAATAACAAGGGAAAAATTACTATTCAAAAAGAATCAAAATTACTATTTGATCAATTACTATTTTATTACTAATTAAATTACTATCTCATTACTACTAAATCATTAGATTGTGAATGTTTATGCAAATGGATAAAGATTTGGATAGTACTTTGTTTCATGACTAGAAGATGTTAATCACGTCCATTTTTTTTTACAAGGTAAAATGTCACGAACTTTGACAGTATTCTTTGCCAAATACCATCATAAGTTATAAACCTTTTTGTCATATAAAGATAATAAGATAGAAATATGTATTATCGACTCGTTATCGAATCGTTATCTTTACTTGGATTTACATAGATATCCAGCTTTCATTTTTCTGGCACTTGTAAGTATCCTCTACCCACACTGTCTGTACATGCTATTTTAAAAACACGTGGCTGACCTTGAATATGTCGGTAGGCGTGTCTATATGTTTCAAAGCGATTTTTCATTATACTTTCGTTAAACCTTTCGCTACGATGCCCACGAAACTGAAAGTATTCTTGGCGTATAGATCAAAGCAGTTTTTGTTAATAGAATATATGTATCTATGTGCATAAACATTAAAATATTTTATATGGTTGATCATAAGTACCTTGAAATTGGTCCTTATATCTTCAAATGTTTTTACTTCATATTGAATCCTCAAGATTTATAATTCTTTTTTATTGACAACCTGTATATGTTTAACATTTATCACATAATATTAATGGTATGTTTACTACGTTATTGGTATACATATTTTGCAGAATATTAATGAAGAAGATATCGTGTACACGGTATAAAAAAAAAGGTGTGAAAGAAAATTTCACTAAAAGTTTTTTGGGGAATTATTAAAGAAAACAATAATCAATAATATGGAAAGGCAGATTGTTCGCGCGGTTCCAATTCGCAGAACTTGATATCACCGACTGCCGAATCGTAGGATGCAGCATGGACCGTCTAGAATTTAAATAAGATGCAAATTTTGATAAGAATTAGACTCACAGAATAACATGTCAAAAATTATCTGTAAAACTTGAGACTCTTTTTGTTCGTTTGTCAGTTTTATTCATAATTTGCTCTTAATATAACATGTATCGATAACTGTATCCTAGATTAATTACCAACACCTGCTTACACGAACCAGCAATTGAAGCTGTGATATGCAAAATTATCTACGTTCGATTCGTGATATAAAATATCAATACCTTGTGCACCTTAAATAGGATCCGGGTAGTATTTAATTAAATATACGAATCTCAGTAATTATGTATACAATGTTATTATGAAAAAAGGATGTACGAAACTAGGTATGACAAATTTGTCTACTTTGCATCTTGCGATTTAGCACCAAACATTGTCATGTGAACAATAGAAATAACAAATCTCGATATGATATTGATAGCTTGACTTTGATTACAGGGAAAGTGAACTGAGTAGCCCGTCCATCTGGGACACAGCTTATGAATTAATTTATCAATGGATCGGTCAATATATCACACCATTCCGTTGGAGTGATGCACCTGTTAACAAAGCACTTAATTCATTCCTAGCTTCAATGACAACGGTGAACGTACGTATCATATTGCGTGCACACGAAGATTAAGCACGAAACTAGTTCAAAATGTAATGTGTTTGTTGCAGCTGAATCCGGATGAAATGGAAGGGAAATGGCCACTGACTATGCTATATTCCCTTTATTATGAATTTGCAAAGATTGAACCTTTCGGAAGGGTCAGTGGTATCAGAAACGAAGCTACATCATCGAAAAGTATGTTTTAACTAAATTATCTTGTCCTCTTGGAGTTATACAAACAGCGCTACATAATAATTATTAAGTATAATGTGATTATACTTCATGCTCGAAGTTAATATAACAGAAGTTATGGTAATTTTTGTCATAATAGCTTCTCTGATAATTATATCAATTTCTATTAGTCGAAAATATTTTCGAATACCATCCGGATAAATTACTTAATCTTTTCAAATACATTCTCTAATACGCTCTAAAGTTAGCTAATTTGTAACACTACTATTTCCCGTAAATAAGGACATAATAACTATATATTTACATGTACTCTTTTTACTGTAGAACTTTCTTAAATGAACTTCTGAAAACTTCCTTCTGTAGGATATCAAAGTTTGTCTATTAAAACTTAGGACACGTTGCACAATTAAATTTTTGTAAATATAATTCTTACAAAGCATATGATCATAAATACGGAAGAAATTATACTTACAGGTTAAAAAACGATCAATATTCATGTATTGTATTGATTAATTATATCATTTCTGGTAAATTATACATACAAAAAAATGTAAGATAAAAATATGTCAATAGAGTAGGAAAAATTTAAATGACTTAATAAGTTTCGATTTTTAATATTGATATCAATGTAACTATAAGAAATATTAAGTGTGTAACATTTATCAAACAGTTTGAAACGTCCACTAATTTTATACGGTATTGAAAGCAAATTATCGTGTAATTAACTCAGCGAGTTCCTCCTAATTACATAAGACTAATTATGTCATTTTTTCTCCTTCTAGTGGAGCTGGTATTCCGGATGTTCAATTACACTCTCGGCAAAGATCTATTCCAGAAAGGCGTTAGAAATTTTATACAACAAAATTCGGAAGAGTAGTAATTGTTTTTATCAATTAGCCGGGAAGCAATTCTTAAATGCAAATTTTATAACTGGATTTTACTAATTCACATTATTATATTGGAATAACGACTATCGAAAAAATTATAATATTTTTTGATGCATTTATATCTTATGAAAAAGGCTAAAATGGAAAATATTATTATTACATCAAACAATTTTATATAATTTTATACTTTTTATTACTTCTAAAATATATTCAGGTTATTATTTTGTAAATATTTAAAATTAGCGTGGGAGTCGTTTTCTTTCTTACTTCGTGTTAATCTATATCTAACATTATCTAATCTTTTATTTAATCTAGGTAAAGTTTAAATTTCGCAAAACTCCAAAAAGTTTTCTAAAAATTTTTATTTGAAGACTTTCGTGTATAAAATATACCCATATAAAAATTTTTTTAATTTTCAAAATGAGAGAGAGGAAACACGTAAACTATAAAATTTGTATTTTATTCTCTCTTTTATTTCCAAATATCTTTCCGTTTCTGAACATACCAGAATAACGATAGGATTAATAATTTTCTCGTAAATTTTGTATTAGAAATCCCAAACATTTAAAGAAAACATTTTATCAAAGTATGAATCGTTTTCACAAACTTTGCTTCCCGGCTATTCTTCTCGACTTCATCCTTTATTCAATTTCGTTCAACTGCTAAATATCATTTTTTCAGGAATCTACGAACCTTCTTTGCAGATGATATTTACAGCCGATTAAACGATGTCGCGGCTGAAACGGAAATTTTACCAAAAGGCTTGACAGTCAACTCAATCGCGGGGCCGTGGACCAATCGAGATAGAGTACCATTGGTCACTGTCATTCGCAATTATGAAACTCAAACAATTACACTTAGCCAAGTATGTATGCACGTTACGTTCTTAATCTTATCCAACAAAAACGCTGTTCACCTCAGGGACGCGGAAAACGTAACGATGACATGATTTTCGCACGGATAAAGCATCAATGAAGAAGAAACGCGGTGCTGATTTTATTTGTGAGCACTTTGAGTAAAGTCAATTCTCTTCTTGCATAAGTAGCGACAATCTGTGAAAAGGTTGATCGAAACGAGAGACAGAATGTGATGGTTGTTGCAAATATAATGCCAAAATGTAAATATTAACAAAGAAAAAGAAACTGAGGACCAAGTCGAGCACAAAAGAAACTTTTTCATCCTATATCGATTTTATTTAGCTTCCAGAAAATAATAGGAGTTATCACGAACAGTTGATATTAGTTTCTATCTTTGCCAAAATTTAATCTGTTATAACTTTTAGCCTATTTATATTACATAAATGTAAATTAATATTGTACAAAAAATTTAATATATAAATATACGTATTTAATATAGTTTTTCGATTTATGTTAGATGAAAATATTGGCACTATTAATATTTCAAAATCTGATGAAAAATATTTATTATATAATACAGCAATCAGGTTTTAAATTTTTATGAAATATTTATATTTTAAAATCATAGCTTCTTCACTGAAATTCTTTTTTTATTAAAAACATTATTTCTCATATAAATGCGGATATAATCTAAGTCGAACGGATGTGCAATTTATAGTATAAACATAGCAATACAATGACGAAACTTTGGCCTTGAAGACGGAAAATATATTGCCCTGTCTTTAGAGAAACTATCTAAACGATCTCAGTGATGTATGATATAATTGAAATAAAAACTTTAGAGCTGATAACCTTTTCTTTGAAGTGCATTTGTATACTTTTGTAGGCCGTTGTTGATTACGTTAGTATACACCTACATACTTAGTCCCTGAGGTTACATCGTTCAATTATCGCTAAAGAAACAGCAAAGCGAATAATTACAGTCCATGTATATATATATATATATATATATATATATATATAGCATACTTGGCGTAATAATCATAATATGAGAATAATGCCAAAATTAAACTACTCACTTTCCATATTATCTCTATAATAAATACAATATGTATGTATTTTCGACCAATCGCAGGGAGACGCGTTCGCGAGATATCACGTCAACGGGAGTCGTAAATTCCCGCTGCGATTATAATAATCGACACCACGATTTGATCGATTCCCTGATTTCAGTTAAGATAATAGGGGTGGTTGGTTTGATACAACACCGCGGTAACAGAATCTAAAATATGTATATTTCTAACAATTTACTATACAATATGGACAAAGAAAATTCAATGGTTACAGAACGTAGGAAAGTTCGGTTGTATTGTTTTGTATTCGAAGAGAGAGTAACTATCCCCATTGCTTGTGCGTGACATAGTTTCTGGAAGAACCCAGCTTTTCCGTTATGCAAATACTCGATTCCTCAGTGATCCTGCTATAAACAGCTATAAATCGAGATATTAACAGGAATAAATATAATGTTAAAGGCTAAACTGAAAGCTTAGGGTGATGGTGGGTCCTTAGATTTATTGAGATCGGAATTACGGTATGTGGGGCCTTGGCGGCCAGACCCAGAGTGACATCATACGGCCCATCTGGCGCGACGTAACAATGTATATGAAGATTATTTCATACTTTACTAGTAATCTTATACTTGTTAATAAATATAACACAATATCATAAATTAAAATATTAAATCTAATTTTTTAAATTTATTCCTATTACTATTATTTATTTCTTTAGATACAATTACATTCTTAAGAGAAAACTAACTTTTCTTTACTTCAAATAATATTATAATAATTATTATTGTTAATATTGTTCAGTACATAAATTTTTTCTTATAATTGCTATTCCTTAACTTTGTAGAGTTTCAGAAAGAAAATGGAATAATATAATACATTTAAGTTATAATACATTAAAGTTATTAAATATACATAATTAATGTTTGTGTTACTATGTTTATAGAAAGTCTACCTCAGGGAAGCTCCACGAGCCTCCACTCCTAAAGTTTCTTATGAATGGGATATACCAGTAGTAATGATTTCCCAAGAAAAATTGGATATTCAAGAGTCTTGTCTCCTATGGTTGACGAAAGGAAATAAAATGAAGAATGTGACAGATATCGCTAATGAAAACCAGTTTATCATTGTCAACCCAGAGGAAATAGGTATGAGAATAATAACACAAGCCAAAACAAAACATAATGCTCACAAAATTGCTTAATCTTTAACTCAAGATGTCCATATTCTTCTCATTATCTACAAACATGTAGTTTCACAGACTTTTTGGTATTTTATTGAATCACTATATTATACAAATTAATCTTAAATTTCTTTTTTGTTTAATGTAATTAATGTAAATTTCCCAAGATCTTTTTTACAATTGTATATAAATTAAATGAAATAAAAATTCAGATTTGCTTTCAAGAATGAGTGATAGTTAATTTTTATAATTAAGATTAACTGTAGTTAAAGACGAAAAGCCAGTAAAAGGGAAAGATGTGCAGAATCTTTATTTTTAAAGCTTTCTTATTAAAAAACAAAACGGAATGGAGTTACTTAGAATTCTCAGCAATTGATTTACAATTCTATAGTATATAATATTAAATAGAGTGGTTGATTATAGGTATGTTTCCGGTAAACTATGACTCCTGTAACTGGAAAATGTTATCACAGTATTTGCAAAGTCCAGACCGAGAAAAGATTCCTGTTTTAACCAGAGCAAAACTCCTTCATGATTCTTGGAATTTAGCATATTCTGGAGAACTATGCTTCAAAATTGCTTTAAATATGACTCTCTTTTTGAAAGAAGAAAGGAGTCACGTCGTATGGGAACCAGTCTTTATGATGATCGATCACGTTGGTAGACGTATCGAGGGATCTCATGTACACTCCAAATTCGAGGTAAATATTTTTCGTTTACGTTCATTCTTTAAAATATATACTTCAGAGATGCTTTTGTTATTTAACTGAAATATAGATAATATGTTTTTGTGTTCTTTTAAGTATATTTAATTGTATATATTTCTATATTAATTTTATATAATTTGTTAAAAGTGAAAAATGAAAAATATTCATTAATTTATCCTACATAACGTTCCGACTACTAAGGCACAGCTACTATACCCGGTATACTAAAATGACCGGTTTCAAACTTTTTGGTTTTACCATTAATTAAAATATGCAGGAGTACCTTTGGAAAATTAATACTGACGTATATTATTATTTATTATTTATTATTTTATTTAGTCCATGCTTCTCGGCTTTGGAAGAACTTTCAGCTTTCTTTACAGCTCTTTATTGCACTAATCGCATTCCTACCTCTAATCTAACACTAATGCTTATGATCTATTTCAACTTATGCTTTGGTCTTTGGTCTTTTTGCCTCCTTGCTGTGCTACCTTCCTGTCCTTCCACCCCTTCTTGTATTGCCTTTACCCTTCTTTTCTCTATTATCGCTCTCAGGTCCATTAGTCCTTTCCCAGTCCCATTCAATATTTTTTCCATTTCCTTTGCTCCTCCTGTTATTTCACATTCTTCTACTACATGTCTCAGGTCCTCTTCTTCCCATCCACATAATCTGCACCTTCTTTCTTCCTCCTCTTTCCAATGTTCTTTCGCTTTGGTCTCGTTTCCACACCTGAATCTGGCTATGATTATTCTGTCCTTCCACTTCATCCTCCCTTCCAAGTACTTTGGCATCTCATCTTTGGTTATGTTCCTGTAGTACTTGTTGTATTTGGATTCCCTTATCCTTTTCCTCCTCTCTTCTGTTTCTCTCTTCCTTCTTTCTCCTACAATTTGGTCTCCAGTCCAACTTACTTGCTCCCCTCCTGCTTCCCTTTGTGTCTCTCCGTTTCTCACCTCTTCTAGATCCTTCTTTCTCTTTCTTGCTCTTTTCCCTTCCTGTCCATTTCCCCAGTTTCTCTCTCTCTCTCCTTTATACACTCTTTTACCAGCTCCTTTTCCGATTCTAGAGTTCTTTCCTCGTACCTTACTGCTCTTTTTAACGCTTTTACCTTGATTTCCTCTATCTTGCATTCTTCTGTCAGTATGTAGTTTGGTGTTGTCCTGTCTAAACCTAAGATCCATTTTACATACCCTCTTTTTACCCTATCCAGCGATTCTTCCATGTTCCAACCCCATACCTCTGCTCCAAACAGCGCCACGCTCTCTACTAGTGCTTAAAACATCTTCATTCTCCTCTCGTAGTCCTGTTTGAATATTCTTTCTCCCATGCTCCATGTTTTCTTCATTGCTATCATCGCTCTCCTTTTCCTGTCCTGTATGTGCCTCTCATCGCTGCCGTTTTTCTGTAGTATGTACCCTAGGTATCTTATCTCCTCCACTTCTTCTAGTTCTTGCTCTCCCCAATTCCATTTTCTTNTGTCTCCTTTTGTTTCTTCTTTTTTCGAATACTACTATTTTCGTCTTTTCTGTGCCTAGCTCCAATTCTGCTTCTTTTAGAAATTTTTTAATACTGACGTATATTAAAATAAGAACACGATGATATATTATATACAGATACTTATTTTCATAATCACTTCTATTATAATCACATATCATGTAAAATTGAATTTACAATTCAAAAGACTTCGATTTTATAAACTTACAATTTTGTAAATGTATTTATTTCTCAGAAGTCATAAGTTTGCAGTCGAAATTTAATCTTCAATATTAAGTAATCTTCAATATTACTTTATATCTTACTTTTTGATCAAAGAATGCACAAATATTATTTGCTAAAATTTATTCTTCCTTATTGCATCTTTATGTTTCCTACACAAAACAAAATTTAAACATAAAATATTCATAAAGCTTATAAGCTAGTAAAATTATTATTATTTCAGGCATACATACGTACCTTGTTAAAGCCTCTATATGAAGAACTCAGTAGAACTGTAGAACCAAATGAACCGTCTTGGAAAACTCATATGCGAGGAATGGCAAAAAATTTCCTTTGTCGTGCTGGATACGAACCATGTGTTAACGAAGCAAGGGATCAGTACAAAAAGTGGCTGACTGATAAGGAACCGGATAAAGGAAATCCGTCCGTAACTTTGTCACCCTTACATTTATATTTATAAAACTTATAATTATTTTCATTATAATTATACAGTAATACATGTAATGTGGAAATGTATTGTTACTAATAGCATCAAAGCAGAAACTTATAAATCTCTGCAAGTTACTCATATAAAAATTTTAATTTAATGAGGAAATTTAATGCATGTGTGAGAATCAAAATTTCAATATATAAAATAATACTAATACTAATATTACATCAATTACAGTATATAAATGTTATTCTCTCTTACATATCATTTAGTACTTACAATTTTGCTAACTGGTTATATTACATTTTGTAGATATTAAATTGTATTAATTATTGTTACTGTTTCTTACTTCAGAGTTGCCAATGAATTTATTTGCCCAGTATTTAAGTGGGGATCTGAAGAAGAATGGGAATTTGGACTTCAACGTGTTATAAATTTCCCTCAGAATAGTCCGGAAAGAAAACAGAATGAACGTACATATCTTTTGAAATCCTTAGCTGGTTGTCCAAAAGATACATATAAAATTGAAAGGTATCATCCATAATTTTATTCAATTAATTTATCAGAATGTGTCAAGAATTAAATAGTTTTCAGTTTAAAAGGAAATTATTATATAATCTTTATTAAAATGTAGAATTCAATATTTGTTTTAGGCTTTCTATAAATGCTATTAATTGTTTTTAAATGAATCCAGATTAATCTGTTGAACAAAATTGTATTGTAACTATAGTAACATAACTATATGTAACTATACATTAATATAATTAATATAATTTCTTGTTTCTAGTGAAAACTCAATAACAGCATCATGCCTTACATTTTCATTTATGTTGCAGATTATTAAATGTAACATTTCTTGATCAGAATGGAAATTTTACTGATTCAGACATCCAACTGATTTTTGTTACATTAAGTGGTGGAGCAGCTGGTTATACGACTCTCTTCAACTTTTTAACTGAAAACTGGGATACGGTGAAACAGAGATTTGAAGATAAAAAACATCTTTTGTACCGCATAGTAGAATCTGCAACTTCCTCGTTTAGCAATCAAAAGGGTTTGGATATAGTTCGTAAATTGTATGAAAGCCATTCAGAAGAATTTCTACCAGATCTTATAAACCAAAAACCTTACAAGATGGAAATAAGAGAATGGAGCAAAAAGAATCTTCCAGTAATTGATACTTGGCTTATGGAAAATTTGCCAAGAGAAGAATTGGAAGCCATTAAAGCTTATCCAGTTACCACTACTATGGCTCCTACCATGGAATAATTAGAAAAAGTAAACTCATAATTAAAAATTGAACAAAAGTATTAACAATTTAGAAATATAAAGAAGTTTTTTAATTTCTGAAGTATTTACAAGCTATATCATGAACCAGTAACACACTGCTTGGTTTAAAAATATAAATAACTTGTTGACTTCAGCAATAACATGCCTTCTACAAGATGGCTTCTAGCAATAAGATTAAAAATTATTCTAATAATTATAAATACAACTATAATGTAAAATTGTTAAAAAAATCGGATTTAATGATTTGTTAATGATTGTTAATAATTTGGATTTAATAATGTATCATTGTAATTTATATTTTCTTTATTTATTGTAGGTACAAAGCTTTTATTAATGTATAATTGCTACTACATATGTATTTAGGTTTGAGTAAATAGTGCAATTACATAAATTGTGAACAATCGAGGCTTGATAAATTTTACAACTAATTTTTGTCTCAAAGAATAACATCATTTGCATCACCTTGATTATTGCTTAATTAAATAAAACTTTAACAACAACATGATTAACATCTTAATTTTAGTGACAAAAAAATCAAAATTCCTGTTTATATTCTACTTATATCCTGCTTATAAAATTAATGTCATATTACTTACAATAAATAAACTTATGAAAGTAAGTTGCTTCTTAAAAAATCCCACATTCACATAATGATCCCATATAAAATGAAAAGTATAGTTAATTAATTATTTGCTTTTGGTTTGAAAGATTTACATAATGAAATTATACATATCACATTCAATATTAGAGAAGTTCTCAGTTAATTTTGTATTCATATAAATTAAAGATAATTTTACCATTATAAGATTCTTGGGTAAATATAATTCTATGTTCATGTTTGAAACAAAGTAATAGCATAATTAATTTAAAAAATGAAATAAAATAATATTTGTTAAATGTTTACTTGTCACATACATAGGAATGTAGAGTAAGCGAGTCATATGTTACCGTGTAAATGGATACGATATGGCAGTATAGAAAGAACGCTGCATAGAAACGTTTTCTATCGAATGTCCATGCATTATTTTAAGTGAGAACACAAGAGATCTTTATGTTACATTCACCTGTAATATAAAGATTCAAAGCTACTATAGTATTTTATAACATTGACTAAGTACAAATATAGGACAGATCTGACTTCATATGGAATTTCATGTCTCATGTTCTAAAATACCGACCTGGAACAAACTCAGCCTCTACTTTTCTTCTACGTTAAATATAGAAATTATATTTGTTGAAAATACTAAATATTTATGAATATTATCATTAATGGATACTTTAAATTGATGAAATCATTAACAATTCATATTTCATAACATGGGTTTTGCAACTCACATTTTTTATAAAACAATACGTACCTAAGCTGTAAGGTGGCAGCATATCAAGTTTGTTCGAGATTGTTCGAGATTATCCCATCATTATTCTACGTAGAGAAATATATTCGTAGGTTGAAGTAGAGTCTATATCTCAATGTAAGATGGCTAATTTTTGAGTTTAGTTTACGTCCTGATTTTGTGCATCTCGACACGTTAGTGAGCAAATGTTGTGTAAACTGATTGTTTTTATAAACCGACACTCCCGGTGGTGCTTCATGAGAGTCGCCAGAAAATATATGAACGCGCTATGTCATTATCCATCATTAATCGAGATTGATTGCATACATTTAATCAAGGGTTTCAGTGCTTTTTTTCAAACTACTCTTGATAGAGGAAAACTAACGTTTTAATTATATTTCAGTACGTACTTTTACGAGCGAAAATGTTATTAATTTGTTAATTAAAATATGTTGTACCATTTTGATGATTTTATTCACTATTTGATACATTATAACCTTATAATTTTTTCTGTTTCTCTTCTGTTCCTGCAGACACAATGGTTGAGAGTACTAAATGCTGTGTCCTGCAATGGGCTGATCATGCAAGGTACATTACAGAAAAATTTAGTGGGCTGTTGGCACGTCAGGCACTTGTTGATGTAACACTCGTATGTGAAGAACAAAAGCTACGTGTTCACAAACTGGTCCTAGCATCAAATAGTACATACTTTGAGGTATATTTAAAAAATATATTTATTTTCCTATAAGTGAAATTAATTATAAATTATCTTTCATTTGCATGTTAAAAATATATACATATCTTGGTATGTCTATAGTTTTTTAAAAAATATTAATAACGTAAAGTATGTTTTTCATTATATTTTTATAATTATCTATTTCAAGATTAGTAAACGCGTATAAATTGATGTTTACAAAAAATTTTTTTATTACTTTGTTAAAAAATATAACAAAGCTAACTTAAAATGTTATTTAAAATTCAGTGCTAATATATAAAAAAAAGAAAAGTTATACAATGTAAATTATATTTAATAATATTAGCAATATTAGATTTAGCTTTTTATGTATTAAAACTACTTGTAACTATAAATATCTATATCCTGTTATTTTTTTTAAATTGTAAAGTTTAATATAATTTGAAAACAGCTGAGTAGCATATAAATGGTAATTGTCTTATGTAATCATAAATTACAAAAATACCTAATCATAAATTTAAATTTATATTAACAGGTTATACAAAAGATAAATTAAAAGCAATCTTATATTTAAAGTAAATTTATATTATTTAACAATAAACATTTATAATTCTATAAAACAATGAAATTAATTCAAATATATAAATATTATTAAGTTTGTGTAAGTTTGTTAAAATCTCATAATTTAAAATAATCATATTTTATGTATAGGTAGCTTTTTCTATAAAATTAATTTTGTGGATTTTGAATTTATTATATTATTATTATTATGAATTAATATTACATTAAGTAAGTTTATGAAGAACACATACAATAGTGAAAACACTTCTCATATCAAATTATGGTCATATATATGTAGGCAATTTTATAATATTGTAATATATAATATATCATATCGTAATATATAACAACATATTTTGATTAAGCCAAAATTTCAAATTTTATTTAGTTATTGCTTTGTGTATATACATCTATAAAATTATATACAAAGAATATATGGAATACTTATGAAAGGACAATTTTACAGGGATTATGTAATGTTCATATAAACTAAAGAAAGCCTTATATATTGGAATTTCCTTATTTATTTGCAAGCATTTGAAGAAACCATGTTTGATGGACATACTTTTTACAACTTGTGAAGAACATCTATTGAATATAAAGGTATCAAAGAGATAATTTGTATGAATTCAAAATAATGAAATAAATATATGCTAATGTAAATAGCTTTTCAGAGATACATTTTATATCTTTTTTATGTATCAAATAGATATACATAAATAAATGTAGATATATTTCCAAAATGTGCATGTATACAATTATAAAAGTTCACATTTACATAACATTAGAATTTTTAATTTTAGATACCAAAATTTTCTACTTGAAAATGATATTATGATTTAATACAAATGTTTCTCAATCCTTTAAAAAATATTTAACACTATTAAAAGTGTTCTTTGCACATAGTATCAAATTTTGTAACATACTATAAATATATTATAAATTTCAAAAATTCGTTTAATTACGCTTAGTTAAAGGTAGTGGTAGGTTAGTAAAAATTATTTGTTCATTGTTATCAGAATTTATGAATACAGCACTGTTTTATCTATTAATATATTTTGTTTGCTTCACTGTCTGATGTAACAGGAGATCCTACAACGAGATTTGGGTCAGGAACCAGTTATATTTTTTAAAGATCTAAACTTTGAAATCTTGAAGGCCATGGTTGAATTCATGTATTGCGGAGAAACTACAATTCCTTATCAATTGTTATCACCTTTATTAACTGCCACAAAAACTTTTAAGGTTGGTAGTACAAATATTAACAAAAATTATTATAAACATAAGTTGCTCCCAAAAGATATTCCAAATAAAATTACAAAAAATTCTAAATAATTATGTTTATAATGTTTTCAAAAATCTTCTATTATTTTTGTTACCTAAGATGATAAAATATTTTGTGATCAATCATAGAACTTATGTTAATTATGTTTGATATCTTTTTCTCTCTTTTCGATCTTGTGTTATTTATATTTTATAATGTACATTTTTTTTATTGGTTCTCTAAAAATTTGCCATAAATTCACTATTAAATGCTTGAAATTTGACAATTGTGAGACTGCAGCTACAAATATTTTCAAATTTTATTTTAGTATATATAGCATAACATTGCATGTAATTTCATAATTACTTCTGAGTGTGAAATCACTAAGTAGATTAAACATAAGAAGTTTTATGATACAAATATCAATTGTTTAAAAAAGATGTACATTGGAATGAAATGTTTTATATTGTATTATTATTGAACTATTATGTATATACTTCTCATCATTTCTTGAAAAATGTAGGGAATCAATCATAAAATTATCCTGTAAGATATGAAAATCATCATAAATTATCTTAAACAAGAAAAAATTAAAAAAAATACACACATAAATATACTAATAATTTTTTATATATGTATAGGTTAAAGAGTTGACAACTGTGGTTGATGCCATGATGAGTTCCAATGTAGGAAATTTTGAAATTAATACAAATATGGACAAAAAAGTTACTGAATCAGAGATTATAAATAGTACATGTAATAATACAGATCATATAGATGTACAGTGTGATGAACTTGTTAATGATGAGTGCTTTGTACTTTGTAATGAGAGCAACAGTGATGTGAATTCAAGTGAAAACCAATCTTTAGAAGGTAATACAACCAGCAATCCTCCTGAACAAGAATTAGAGCATATGTTATATGAGGATTCACAAGATTTTGAAACTGATGCAGAACAAACTAATACATTATTTTCGGTAGGAAATTCTACAAAATTAGTAGGAACTGAGAATTCAATCGTATTAACAAATGATAAAACGAAAGAAGTATCAAATAGATACTTGGAAAATAGAATGATAAATAGTGATACATTGTGTACAAATAATGAATTAAAACCTTTATTATATGAACAATGCTGTGATTTTTCAGATATTGATGAGTGTGAAGAAAGTTCTATGTCATTGTCACAATCTTGCCTTCAACAAATTGAAGAAGACTTTGCACAATATAAGTTTGAAGGTACTGATGTTCCTAGTAAAGTAGGAAAATGTGTCAAAGTTTACACTCATAAGAGACGAAAATCTATAGATGACATAAAAAATAAGCTAACAGATGTGAACAATATAATTCAAAATCCGCCATCTACTGATTGTATAGATTTATTGGATGAGCCGTCCACTAACGATATACCAGTTACACTTTTAACCTCATTAGACATGGAAAGTGCTGAGTATATTATAAGTTTAAGTACTGAAAATATTCAATCTATAGTAGGAACTACCTTAACTGAGCAGCATACATTAAATACATGTAAGAAAATAGAACAAATTATTGAATATAATACCCAACAAGATAGTTTAAATAAAATAGAATTAAATACTGAAAACACTGAAGCTTCTAATTATACAAAACCAATACTAAGGAGAAGCTTGCGATTAAACCAACAAGAAGTAGAAGAAACTATAAATAATAATGAAACTGTTAAAGATCTTCAAGAAAAAGAAAAACACTTTAAAAAATCAAATTTCTCAAATAGAGCAGAATTATGTATTAAAAAAAAACGTAAAATAAAGGTCACAGATCGTAAAGTTCCAGAACAAGCTATTAACAATGTAATGCAGCCCATTAGGAAGACATTTAACAATTCTCGTAGGAATGCTGAGAAATTAATTGTCAGAAAGAATAATAAAAGTACATTGTCTAACAAAGAAAAGGATGAGCAAACAGTTAAAATAACAAATAAATTAAAATGTGACATATCAGAAGCAACAGAAATTGATTCCATTTTTACACTACCCAAATTAAATACAATAGAACATATAAATCGTGCACTGTGGGGAGATATGTCAGATTTTCCAGAAGACTATGAAAATAAGGTGAATTTAATGGAATGTACTCCTAATACAGAAATTCCGTTTGCTGTTGGTTTATTACCTTTACGTACTGCTCTGGAAAAAATGCAAGCAACACCAGATTATCAACCTCGCAAAACTCGTTCATCGGTAGCACCAATAAGGCAAGATATTGATAATCTCAAAAGGAAGAACTGTACTCATTTAGGTAAAGTTACAGATTCTAAAAGACAAAATACCTGCATTAATCATCCAAAAGAAAATGCAAAAGCAGTTTGTCATATTCGGATTAGAACAGCACCGTCGCAGTACGTACGAAATCGTAAAAAGTATCTTTCAACGGATGTAAATACACTGGAACCTCCGACTATTATCAATAAACATTAATAGCTATTAATGTTTATCAAGAAATACATAAGAATAGTAATAAAATTATATCCTTAAGTACGAATATCAAAGAAAATAAGAGAACGCGTAATTCTATGCATGTAATTTTGTATTTTGAGAACATATTTTTAATATAAAACTCCTTGTATATATATAAAATATAAATATCGAAAAAAAATATGCGACGAACTATGTAAAGTATGTAAACCATATAGTTCCTTGATTTCAACAAGAATTCAAGATATATTTTTTTTATTGTTTGGCCATATAATTTTTAATTTATATTAAATGCTACTATACGTGTTAAATAATACTGTGAGGGCAAATTCAAGTTTTTTTCCTTAATTGAGGAGAGAAATATTAATATAAAATAGTAGTAATATTTTTGTTTATTACATTTTTATAAAACTTCCTTGTATATTTTTTAAATAATATTCAAGATAAGATTATTAATTAATGTGTGTTCTATTTAATCAACGATATGAAATAAACCTTTTTATTTGTAAATGTATGAAATGGAGCTGTGTGTTATACATTTGGTGCACGTATAGGGCTACACATACATATAAAATATATTATGTATATACACGCAATGATATATTTTGTTTCTCAGATCATGTATTTGAATATTTAAATATCTTAGTTTGTTATTTTTAAGTAAAACTATAATTTACACAATTTCTTTTTTTCTTTGAGTGTGTGAAAAATGCATACATATCATTTATATTAACGTGTATATCTTATAAATAAGATCTATTATGGACATTTTTAAGAAATCTTATATATTTCATATCATTGCTAATCTTATTCATTACTACCATATTTTGTAATCCTCTATAACTAGAATTTTGCTTCTTCTTGAAAACAAAAAAAGGAGAATTGTGTTTTATTATCATTTTATATTTTGTAAATTTTGATATTTAATCATTAAATTTTGAATAAATCATTTAGCACCTGTATGATGACGTACTAACAAAATGCAAATCCACAACAGTAAACAAGTAAAATAAGATTTAATAAAAAAAAATATAGATACATGAGTATATAATTTTTATATCATATGTTATAGAGGGTTAATATCTTTGTTTAATGATATACTTTATGATATTTTAGTTCTATGTAATAAGTAAATGAAATCATAATAACCCAGTATAATAATTTGTGCTGTAAAAGTAGTAACTATAAAGCTTCAAAATTATAAAATGTATAATAATCATATTATGTATGTACTTTACTATTGTTTATAGCTCTTAAATAGCAATTGTATCTAAACAAAATTATTTGTATTTATACAACATTTACAGTATTTTGAGATGTTAGCAGTTGCTGCACAATGTAACATAAATGGATTGTTTATTGCAATAATATACAGATATTTTTTACATAAATTTATGTATACATATACAATGATACAGAAATATATATATATATTTTTTTCGTAATAAACATTTTTGATGTACACTTGCGGTATCTTTGGAATTTTTACTAATATTTCAATTATATTTCTTTACACAAAACTTATATCTCTACGGATAAGACAATTTTACGAAACTCTAACGGAATTGCGTACTTAGTTATGTCCTTGTGTTCCATATCCTTGTTATTAAACATTTTTATTACTTCATAGATTACATTCAATATCATATATTGCCAGAATAATCATAATAAGGGACTGTGTAATCCGTACGGAAACATATAATATACATATGTATTCAATATGCTCTTGACACTGCGCAGAGGACGAAAACGGACTAAAGAAAGAGAGCCATGTTTATTTATAACTAGTAATTTGATTGGCCGTGCAATGTACACTATGATACATGTACAATCGATATAAGTAAAGTATAATTGTCGTTATCTTAGTTCTCTAATTTCCGATGTACCAAAAGAAGTCAATAAAGTAAGAGCAGAGATAAAAAGCAATATAATGTACTATCAAAATATATCGATAAAATACAAGTAATCAAAAAAATTAAAATGCTTAAGTATTTAACATCCATGAAGACTATCTTCTATATAAACAATTTTGTTAATAATAATATTTTACTTCCAATAAATACAATCAGGCTAATGCAAATAATAATTTATATGTAACTAATATACAATCTGTATTCTACACAATCAATGAAGGATTAGGAATATTTTCTGTGTTATAGAGTCACCATATATAGGATATGTTTTCATATGTTTTCGAATAAAACCAGATAAACAATGGGAATATTTTATAAAACTTTATAAAATAATATAATGCTTTATAATTATTTTATGATAATTAATTAATTTATGAATTAGTTGGAACACATCATTTAAATTTATAATCATGCATATACATACATAAATATAAGCGTATAATATACGAAACCTATCCACACATGTAATAAAACACACGAGAACACTGACTTTAACACTTATTATTTTAATATTAAACTTTAATATAATTTTTTTCATACGTAGATATAAGATAAATGATAATTCAAAAAAAAAAAATAGTATCAATTGAAATAAATAACTACTTGAACTATTTTAAAAATATTTTCAACAAAACTTTCGTCTCTTTTGATAAATATTAGCATCACTAAAGTTGTAAGATGCATTAAACTTACATGAATTTTGTTTGTACATAACGTATGGTGGTCGATGAAACAGGTAGTTTCGAAATTATTATCGAACTCGCCTGCTTATCACGAAATTTTATAACGAGAGGCTGTATCGACGGGAAAGACATTACGTGGCATCGTATAACGCGTTTATTCTAGTCTTGTAATTCAGTTGTGCGCACGGTGAAAGGTGCACGTTGGGATCTAACCAAGCAAGTAGGTAGGTACATGCTCAATGTTTAGCGCTACAAAGAAGACAAATTCTACCAGGCCGACGCAGCGCAGCTACAGTGCAATCAATGAGCGCATATTGATCTCAACCCTTCACGGATTCTACACCTGCAGGGGCGGATCACTTAAGTATCAAACATAGATATCACGACTTGATTAAAAATATTATATCGAGACATATTATATCATAAACAAACTCCTTGTTCTGTCATGAGATTATATGTTTATTATCTTTAATCAGTATTTAATTGTCCGTATTGCATTTTAAAATAACTATGTTGTACGATTAATTTATAATGAAAATTATACTATTAAAAATATCTAACGACTCTTAATAGTAATAAATTTTAAAAAGTCATATTTATATAATGTCTACGTATTTAAATGATATAGTATTAATGATATCGATATTACAAAAAATTATAAAGAAAATATAATAAACATAAAAATATAAAAATTGTATGCAATATATGAAATTCTAAATTTATATTTCATTGACAATACAAATTTCATATATAAATTATATGTATACTAAATCAAAGCTTTTAATAATATTATACACTGTAATCACAATTGCTATTATTAATTTGCCGTGTGTGTATATTCTACAAAAAAATTAATATGTAATGAAAATAGTAAATAGCAATAAATTGAATATTAAATAAGAGAAAGTATGAAACATATTTCAAATTATTTCGTCTTATCGATATATGAATTTCGATACCAAGTTCGATATCTCGCATATGCAATTGTTTAATATCAGTTAATATTAATGGATACTAGAACAAAGAGCATCGGTTCATTCCAACGCCAAATTATCAGTTGTTCATAAAATTACGTCGGATTTTCTTAGGTGACGTTACGTAAAATAAAGTAAGCATAAGGAATCTCATAGTCTAACACGAGCGCCGGAAGCTTCAACATGATTGCGGTAACGGGTGCAAACTACCAAATTCTTCCATCATTAATAAAAAAGAGACAATTTGTGTATTAGTTTTGAAATTGAGTATCTGGATTGATTAAGAAAGGAACGAACGTTTAAATAGAAAAGCGTTGGAGAGCTGTACGAATGAAAATTCTCTTGGTCTAATTAGATACATAAAGGAAATGAATTTAGGCGCGTTAAAGTGAAGTTGCGTAAAAGGCCGCGAGATGTTAGCTCGATCGGTGCCGCGAGCGAACAAAAGAACGGGATTGGTCGCTTCGAAAGTAGTGCCAGACATGTGTTTCGTTTCCCGCCTCGTGGGTTGTTATTGTGTGGGGGCCCCGCCAGTCCGGTTAGTCGAGTGTAGCGAGCATAGGGCCTAGGCCAGAATCGAACTGCCGTTGGGTTGGCTCCTCGGAACGGTGGTGGCTCTGTCCGACTAGTGACCGACCGTGGTCCGTCCGTCATATTCCCGGTTTGAAAGCAAGGTTGCGACGAGTTGTTGCGACGCAGGAAGGTGTAGTGATCTGTGTACGAAGTTAGAAACGGGTTTGCCGGCCATGGAGAAGCGAATAGAGCTCGAAAAACGGGGAAGGAACCCCGGTGAAGTAAGCTGAACCCCACTTTATTTTATTGTACTGCTTTGCTCGACACGAGACCGATACCGCGGGTTGTTGCGTGCTTGGTGTTCTATCATGCACAGGTCTGAGAGCGGGTGCAGAGAGAGAATTGTGTTCCCTCGCGCGACACCGACACCACGCACTCGCTCTGCGGCACGCCACTGGCTTCTCGAAGACGCACGAGAACTCGGATTTCTTGACGGTGACCGCGTGGCTCCGACGATTTATCGGGCAAGAAGACGTGTTCTCGATGCCGACACGAGATGCTACGATTATCATAAGAGTAACAGGCATGGCGTGGTTCGCTTAAACGGCCTGTTTCCTTCATTTTTCATTACTTCGTCTCTCGACATGACGCGTTTTCTCCTATTGCTTCCCTCTCTTCGTCCCGATATTTTATTTCGAGTTTGTACTCTGTTATCGTGTATATCTTTTTACCAGATTCCCGGAAAATTTGAAGAAACTGATACAGTTAGGAAAGATTCTGAGTTGCCAGTTGTATCGTATAAGCTGGAAAATTGAGAAACTCGAAAGCTGATTGGTTCTCTGAATTGAACGAATAGTTGATCAACCAATCGTTTATCAAATTTTCTCAAGTTTTTCTAGCGTACGGAGCTTTCTATTGAATTACGAAGTGTCCCTTATCGCGCCGCAGATGTTATTACGTTCATAGAGAAAGCACTATACAACCCGTAGCTAAATACATTTGAACTTGAATTATTTTATTTACTATAAAACCTATAGTATTATATATACTACATCTTGCTGATTTGTGATGTAATACATCGTAGAATTAGCGTCGTTGGCATAGAAAGTAAAACATGTTTAATCAATGGAGATATTGCTCTTTGCAATGGCTGATTTTTTGTGCTTATTTCGATCAATTTAAGGAAGTTGAACAAAAAATATTTACGCAAATATTAAGTATCTAAACGGGTAGTAACTCCATTGTTATTTTCATAACATAGTTTGCATCGGTTACAATACCAATAATTAATTAATTTTTGAAAACGTATTCAATAATTTCGTAATTAATCAGTTGTATATTGTTTCTGAAATTTTTTTTCTTGAAAAAAGTATTCGAATTAAAAAATTTCTAGCATACCTTTCTATTATTAATTTCAAAGAGAAATTAATTTTTTGTATTTAGGTTCTAATGTCGTATAAACACGCGTTTCCCAATTAGAACGTTAAAATAAATTCGATAAAATATTTTCTAGACGATTTTTCGTGTAATAATTTTTCTGTAACAGATTTATCTTAAAAATATTTTGGAAAATGTGTGAAAATAACGTTGTTTTTTTAGAAAGTTCCTCTATCAATATAGTACTGTATTATTTGTACGTTTCCATAATCGATAAATCTCTTTGAGAGAATCAAGTAATTTCAAACATAATCGTTTCTTATTTAAAATGCCATGTTATACGCAAGTCGAGTGATCAAATTATAGCGTGGCGTGGCTGTCTCTAGGAGCCTCTCTTTTTAAACTACCGTGCATCGTACGTGTGTTCCTATTAACAGAGGCAACCACGTCGTAGCAGATCGTTTATACGGCATTTTAGAAAATTGTTTGTTTCAAATATATTACAATATCATTAGCAATGTGCTTCTTCGTTGATCTTATGTACAACGCAATAGTGAAGTACAAAAAGGCTTTGACAAGATGGTGCCCCTTTCGAACGAATTTCGAAACATATGCAACCTCATATGCATCTGCTGACAAGTTACGGGTGCTTACACATAAAGTATTATGTCAGAACTTAACAGTCCTTTGACCGCGATTTTCGGTATTCCAAGAACGTTAAATCCACCAAGGTCAAATGGAAACTTGAACTTGAAAGAATTTACCAGACAATAAGAACCGAAGATTGTATTTTGCATCGTAATTCATTTCTTCGTTACAGATACGTATATCAGTTGATTTGTTTCTTTCATGACAAAATTGTAATTGTAGTTAATATATGAGTCGAAAACCGAATATAATTAATGTAAAATGTGATACTATTTATAAACTACCGTGTAAAACTCGAAAGGTATATCTATTACATGCAATCTGGCTTGAAAAAACAATAAATCGTGAATCGTATTTTACGCTACAATTCTCTTAACAATAAATATTCTTTTACATCGCCTTTAATATAGGTTTAGATATACATAAAAACGTAATTGGAATTGTTAAATTAACATAGTGACATTTTTTTTTTAATCCGTGCCATATTTTATACGGTCTACATATTTTTTCACAAGTGGTAAAAGTATATTATGTAAATCAATTATCAGCGGGAAGAGTTGTGCGTGCCATGAGGTGCTGCCATGAGATGCGCGTGCGAGTGAACGTCGCCATTGTCTTCCGGTGCGCGCGAGTGTATTCTTATTGACAATTAGATTTGTCTACATTTTTTAAGATAGCATATGTTCTAAGGTTATTTCCAGCCATTAAAATGTATACGAACGATGCTGAACCGATCATAAGGTTTCTTATGTATCTAATCTCCGATAATGTCTTATGGCGTATTACTGATCACTGTGCAGCCATCTTGGACGAGTCCACTCTGTCACCAACTGACACGCGTACGTTCTCGAGCAGTAAAAAAATCGAAATAATCATTTTTCACATCTTTACCTTGCATTACGAATTTCATTACAACAATTGAGCAACACTCGACACCATTATCTAGATTTTTCGATACATTAGAGTATAATACATATGCGTGGGCGTTTGCATCACGTTAACCACCGGCGTTGCGATGCAGTTTATTCAACAGTGCCGTAGCTACTATTTTACGAGCTGTTCCATAAAAAGCAACACGATTTCATATATCATGTTTCATTAATATCAAGTGAAATTTCTTAATTAATATTGTTCTTAATATTTTTCAAAAACAGTTTTTCCGTTTAATTTAAATATTGATATTAACAATAGTAAATATATTTCTTATTAATAATCGACTTAAATATGTTAGGAAAAATAAACTGCAAATTATTATCAACGATACGAAGATATAAGATTTTATTTCAATTTTTAAAAGTTTCATTATAAAGAAATTTCTTTTCTTTATACTATTTTAAGAATTTTGCATTTCAAATTATCATTTTAATGTACATATCAAACAATCTCTTAACTATTTTCTATGAAATAAGAACATATGTTTTTCTTAAATCAATTTAATCTCAAAATTTCATCAAATATTTCCTTCTATCCATCTCTTAGTTAACTTGTAGCTGTCATTGATCCGCTCCTATAAGCCACGACAACTTCTCGTAAACGCTTCCACTACGATCAGTGCAACGCACGGCGCAGCCAATCAGCCGGCCGGTCGGAATGTCGGGCAGTGAATCTAAGATAAGGACATGCGACGAGGCTTCGCGTGAAAGCGGTTTGTCGTCACTAAAATTTGCTACGCAGCGATATATTCGGCTTTATTCAGAATTTTATTCGAATTTTATGAAGTAGCGATTAACAAATTTTTTTTTTCATTTACTATGTAAAATTGTTTCAGACGATTATATTATAGTAAATAGAATATAGCCTTAATTATATTTTTAATATGTAATTTCAAATTTTAGATAAAACAAATTGTATCGAAATTCATTTCAATTTGCGATAAGGAATGAATTTCGATAACATTAGAACTTGAAACTACTCGGATTCGCTTGTCGCGTGCCGCAGTCAGTACTTATCGCTTGCCGGCTTTTCTGATGCCGCTAAACAAGACGCGTCGTGCACTCTACTACCATCACCCCTGTATCCCGGGCGCCCCCTCACACTCCCCCTCCCTGTTTCTCCTGTCTCCTTTCTATCTCCCCTCTCTCTTCACCTTTCTCTTTCTCCGATCAATAAAATAGCCCATCTCCCGCGAAAGCTTATCGTTCGTTTGAATTTTAGCGACTATTACCTTTTTCATATATCACCAACTTTTCGTATTCACGCCTTCATTATATACTGAGCTTACAAATGTAATTCAGAATGCAATAGTCTCGTCGTTTATATGGACAGTTTCTGTAACCAAAGCTGTTCCTTAATCTTTGATATTCATTATTTCATTAATCTTTGTACAATTTATTAAATTTTAAGTGGTTAATGCAGAAACTATATACATAGAAATTTATTATTTCTAATTAGGAAATTTTTATTTATTTTTGGCTTTTATCATTTGTATATAAAGTTACGTTTATTGTAAAATATCGTTATACACATTTATTTTCAATAAACGGAGACATATGGTATCTGTGGTACAATTATGAATAGAATATGATATACTATTTTTGTAATATTTGTAATTTACCTACTCTTGTACTTTAGTACGATACTTATAAAAAAGTTATTATTTTTTCAGATCAAAGAACTTGTTCTTGACAATTGTCGGAGCACGCATATAGTAGGTCTGACAGATGAATTTGTTGCATTAGAATCACTAAGTCTCATCAATGTGGGTCTTACCAGTCTAAAAGGCTTCCCAAAGTTATCAAGTCTTAAAAAGGTAAGCAAAAAGCATATCTATTATTGTTATCTTAAATGTAATCTACACAGTAGTTATTTCTTGCAAACTTTTAAGAATAACATATAGTGGCACATTTTATATCTTAAGTAAAATGCAATGTTGAATATAGAAGATGAATTGAAATAAATACAAATTACTATTATTTCTTATAGCTGGAACTTAGTGACAACAGAATTTCTGGAGGTTTAAATCTTCTTCAGTCAAGTCCCAAGTTAACTCATCTCAATCTTAGTGGAAACAAGATCAAAGATCTTGATACACTTCAACCTTTAGTAAGTTTTATTATCTCAATTTTATATATATGTATATAGGATAGCTTTTTGTGAGTATCAATAGACATATTAAAAATTGTTTTTCTTTGCAGAAGGAGTTTAAAAATTTAAAAAATTTGGATCTCTTTAATAATGAAGTGACAAATTTGGACAATTATAGAGAGAAAGTTTTTAGCCTTATTCCCAGCCTTCGATGTCTTGATGGGTATGTAATGATAAGAGTTGTTTCATTTGTCTGGTTTGTTTTTTGTTAATGCGTTAAAAGGTAAATTTAAAAATATTATGTTATATAGATTTGATACAGATGATTGTGAAGTAGATGACAGTGAAGGGGAGGATGATGAAGTAAATGGAAATGAAGATGGAGATGGAGATGCTAATGAAGAGGATAGTGAGGAAGGTTAGTTAAAAGATGAAAATTAAGTTAAAGATTTATTAAAATAACAAAATAAAACAAAGTGAAAAAAGAGATTTATGTTTTAATTACAAATATATAACTTTCTAGTTTCAGATGAAGAAGAGTTTGTCTTTGAGGAAGGTGATGTAGGATTAGAAGCTGTATACAAGGATGGTCTTGAAGTAAGTTATTCATGTTTCAAACTTTAGCTTTTTTACTATATATAAAATGTAATAATTTCGTTATAAATTACATTTTAATTTAAAGATGCTTGTAATGAATTATTAATGTTGCAGCTTTTCATAACTTTTGATTAATGGGTGCATTTATTTGATCGTTATAATATAGGATGAAAGTGATGAAGATGACTTCCTCTGTGATGAAGAAGAAGAAGAAGAAGATGATGACAATGAAGATGACGAACAGGACGAAGAAGAAGGTAAATAAGTTTTTTGATTAAGATAAATCCATTGGTTTTATTGTCGTTACTGAAATATTAATCTACTATCTTAAATATTTTATTATAACTGCCATCTATCTATAACTTATAACTGTCATATAAAATACTTTAAATTGAACTATATCATTCTATCTCAAGTAGTCTTTCCTATTATTTAAAAAGGAAATAATTTTCGTAGAGTATAATGCCATCAATTTTATTACTTTTTTATCGCGTTATATAGAGTCGTCTCCTGCTCGAGGTAAGAAGAGAAAACATGAAGATGGGGGAGACTCAGGAAACTAGAATTATAAAGAGCAGGCTTCTGATTCTGTTGAATGAGTGTAAAATTCATATAAATAATAACAATAATTGAGACGCCGAGTGAACATCTGGGAATCAAACCAATTGACCGACCAATGACAGACTACAGTTAGTGGTGTGAATTTATCAGTAAATCATTGACTGACGAATTGTCTGTGGAACAACAAACGATTACCATTATGGAGAAGAGAAATGTGAATGAAAATGAAAGAGGATATTGATGGCATAAGATAGGACTGCATTCCAGCTGGGCACAGCGCGTTTTAGTTATACTAACAATATTTTATATAGAGTATATAGTTAGAGTATTAGTGGTGTTGTATAGTGGGTGAAAGATCACATATTGAAGGACTTGAAAAAAGCAACAATGGAGTTTTACACTTGAAGGAGCGTATTTGTCTGTTAGCTCCAGTCGGCCAAAGGCTGGTCACGCTGGAATGCAGTCATCGTTAATCAGTACTAAGGTTACATAAGTTACATTTTAAATACATTATTATTGTACCATGAATAAGTATAGCGTAAATGAGGAACAACTTTTGTACAGGTTTACACCATACATTGAGGTGCATTATGCCTCTGTGATTTTTGGGACAGAAAATAAAGAGATAAATATATGTTGCTCATACATTGAGCTTATATCTATGAAAGACGTAAGATAGGAATTTACATCATAAGAATGAATAAGTAAAGAAAAAAAAGTATGTATATTTCGTTTATTAGAATAATAATAGTGTTTGAAATGTATAATTGGTATGAACAAAAACAAATCAGTTTAGCACATAAATGGTATTTTAGTATTTTCTGTGTTTCATTGTTTTGATATAAGTTAAATAGTTTTGATATTTTTCAAGATATCTTGAAAGGACTGCGAGGTAATATAAGAACACAATTGATATTGTGGTATTCTTGTAATTTTTAGTAAATTTTAAGTTCCAGGTGTTTATATATAATGGCATTATGCCGCAAATAACATGGCTGTTAAGATTATTGTTATTTACTTTTGGGCATTCCATGTGCTACGTGTTATGCTCTAATATGAGAAATTCATTTGATTAATGACATCATTGTAATATCTTCCCGTTTACAGTTGCAAGCATTCAGTTGCACTGATTAAATGTTTTTTTACATCAGAAAATCCGTAGAATTTTTTATGATCACGATTGAATTACTTAATGGATGTGTATTGTTTATATGTAACAAATCACTAAATATTGGAATATGATATTAAACATAAAGAAAAGAATCAAAATTACTGTAAATCAATAATAACCTTTAATTTCTGTCTCTGAAGTTACCATAGCGCTGACACATCTCGTGATGATTAAAGTGCGAAGTTAATGGGTAATGATTATTAATATTATTATTAATATTAAATTACAATTATGATTTTTAAAAAGTAACAAATATTTACACTTGCGCTTTCGCACTTTTGAATTGTATTTAAAAAAAAGTCAGAAACGCAAAATTTAGATTAGAGTGGAAAGATAAAATATCGAGAAATAGGCGTAAAAGTAAAAGATGGATCAGACGATGTAGTTAATGGTGAGACTGTAGCAAGTGGATTACTGGACGGACTACCAATTAACTACGTGATCGTGAGTATGGATGGGAGTGAAATAGCGAGTGAGAGTGCAAGAGAAGATCGGTTTTATAAGAAAAAAATTATGGTAGAGTCGAGGATCTGGCGCCTCTTTGTCGCCAGTTTGGTTATGGCCTTATCCAATTTTTCCAAGACTAAAGCAAATTTATATTAGGTACAATGAGTATATTACATGTACAGGTCCAAATCTGTAAATTTCCAATCTGCAATTTGTAATTGCGGCTCGCGCGGATGTATTAAAAGTTAAATTATAAATAATTAAAAAGTTAAATTATAAATAATTAAACATCCCGCGCGTCCCGCGACACATACACTTTTGTCAATTGCAATTTTGGATAGACCATTTACGTAAGGGAATCTATCACCTTCTATTATCAGATCTATTACATCTCTGTATTGTCTGTCTGTTCCGTTGTTAAAGTGGATCTTTATCATAACGTTTGTTTATTTCGAGCAATCCTCATCACAAAATAAGAAAAAATAATTTATTAATAAAATCATTTACAAATCAAGGATGATGTGTGATAAATATTATTAATATGTTTTCCACTCTCTATATAATCCATATTTATATATATAAAATATTAAAGTTTTATTTTTTCTTTTATTTTCCTCTGTAATTCATGTAATATGTATATGGCATCTATATATATATATACATATAACGAAGATGTAAGCAGTAAGAAATATTTTGATTTTGAATATAAAAATCATAATAATTAAAATCTTAAATATTATATATAGTTATGACTTTTATATTCAAAATAAAAACAATTTTGTTTTAACGTTTTCGTTCTTTCTGTGTCTGAAATCATTTATATAACTAATAGTTGAAATATTTAAAGTATCACTCAATTAATTTTATAATTTAGGTTTAATTTTGTTTTTAATCTAAAAAAAGGGTATTTTTATGTGCATTAATTTATAAAAATGTATTATAAACATGTTTATACTACTCATATAACGTTTAATATACATATATATATAAGTATATTTGTTTTGACATTATTGTAACCTTATACACATAATTAAATACTTATATCATTACAGTATACGTATATAAAATTTATAATTCTTAAGAATCCATTTGGATAGTAGATTAATAAATTAATATTTGAGAAGTTTGTACTAAAGTTTTCAATCGTATAATTAATGTATATTTAAAGTAATTTTTCGACTTAGTATGCTAAAATTAGTTTCAAGTAAATTTTAATCCTATTGGATTTTTTTCTTTCATCTATCTTTACCTTTGTTCTACTGTATCAACAGGTAAAATACGCGAGAGCATGTACGGTGCTGCCAATAGGCGACGCCCTGTGAAAGTGCGGTAATTCACGCTCGGCGCGCAGTTTCGTGTCGAGTCTTCAGTGTTTCTCCGCGCTTCCGTTCGTGCGTTTAGGTTGTGGTTCGTCGTGGAAGCGAGTAACGTCGGTTTCGAAGTTGAAATTAGTGTTTTGCGGAGAGAAGTAACAAAGTCATCGTTTTTTAAGTAACGTGAAGAAAATGGCTGAAAGTAAGGGTGCGTTGATTGCGAAAACAGTGCAAAAACATGCAGGCAGAGCGAAGGAGAAGGTAAGTGCTACGAAAAGACATACATACATTTGTACGTTCGTAACAGGTTTCTTCGGAGAGCATGTCAGTCCTTTGTACGCTGCGAACAAAATTGTGCTTTTACAAATCATTTCAACTCTCGGTGCTACATATTCTATGTTTCAACGTGTTTGAAAGAATGGATATTGCAGTATGTAGCCTCATAACCCCCCAGATAATCTACTTCGTTCGTATAAGGTTGTAAAATTTGACATCTCACTGACAACATGTACTTGTGTATTGTAAGAGATGCTGTATCCGAATCTGCGAAAAAGCCGGTAACAATTCGTTGGATTTTCTTGTCGCTCGTACAGAGGTGACTTATATAAGCGGTAAACATGTACAAGTTATGTAGCAGAGTTTCATTTAAAATGACAATTATGCAACTCTTGGGCCTAGTTCAGCGTGGTAATGCATATGTTATAGGTGCATCTTCAGTGTTAGTCCGCACACTATTCAACGAAATACGTTATTGTAAGCTGTAGATTATCACGTGACACGAATATTTTACTCTCTGTCGAATGCTTACATTTTCAAACTTGCGAATTTCTTAAAATAGAATGAGCTACAATTCCGCCAGTGAATATAATCTTAGTCTTTGAAATCTTTTTTCCGTTATGTATTTTTTCAAAATTATTTTTTTACATCGTATTATTATAATGCACGTGTCAGCATATATCTCAGTTCTCGGAAATTACAAAAAATCGAGTTAATGTAATAATACGCTATACACTTCGTCGGTGTATTTTACCGAATTCTTCTTATAATATTATACGTTAAATAATTAAATTAAATACATTAAATCTATTTGCACGTATTCTCTGCAATTAGAAGTAAAGTTGTGGTTTCTACAACGTTTTATATTATATAACCGATTCCTGACAAGAGTTGTTTTATTTTTTAGGAGAAAACGGATGACATATCATTAGTTTCGTCCAGTTTGTACCTAACAATACTGTACGGTACTACATGATACACGTTAGTACGTAACGCTTGCATTAAAAACGTGTATTGAACGCTGTTGGCCAAAATTTTTATTACTCAGGTTTTACTGTTATCATATATTCTGCCGCATCGGTAAAAATTATGAATAAATTGAAATTTTACAATTTAGACCTTGAGCCAACATTTTTAAAAAGTTTTTCATTAATAGACTTGCCATTATCTTTGAATATAATGTAACCTTTTCGTCTAATGGATTCATCGTATTTAAACTTTGGGAAAATATTTATTAATGATGTGTAAGTTTCACTTATGCGATGTGTTATTATCAATTATTTCGAATTTAAGTTTCATTAATATATTTGTACGCTTAGGTAACGTAAAATATACATAAATATTATATTAAATGATTCAATATGATAAATTTATCACATTTATTTGTGATTTATTTATCAGTTATCACATTTTTCAACAACTTGTTTTCTTTTAATATTTGCCTGTTTTATCGAAATTTCCTGATTAAATTATAAGAAGTTATTGACCCAATGTAAAATGACCTGGAAATTAGTTGATGATAGGGAAAGATCGTTACACATACACCGTTAGTCTCAACAGTATTTACCTTCCCTGTATTATCACACATTTAGAGATTTTATCAATATACCTTTCACGATTTCCTTATAACATTTATGTATACAATTGATGGTGGAATTGTATCATTGTATAAAGTAAATAATGGATATACCAACTTAATCTAGAATTTCGTTTAAAACTATAGTTTCTTGTAACGCTTTTTATGCACAATATAAATGCAGATTATAGTACACTACAATTATAATAATATGAATAAAAATGTCCTACATATAATAAAAGTTGCAGAACAGATTTGTTATGTTTATCAGGAAAACGTATAAACGCTATTGTACAAAGATATCTATTGATCCTACTTAATTTGTTAATAAATAAAAGTAAATAAATTAAATCGTTGTTTTGTTTTTCCACTCAAAGTAATAAAGTTTTTAAACCAATTTCTCCAAATTTCATATAATTGTAGCATCTGGATGGAAAAAAAAATAGTAGAAGAATTATCCAGCAAATTCCCATTCGACATTAAACTGTGACAGTTTAATAACGTAAATCAATTAAAAGGAAATAACAAATGAAGCGTCTCGTTAACGCGACTTGGTTTCATAGCATGTTAAGAACATCTTTATATGGAAACAGCGTTCTTTAAAGGTTGAGACGAAGTGGGTCATTATATAGGGTACGCGAGTACATAACTTGCAAGGATCATTGATTCCTTGGAAGCGCGCTCGTTTTGCGTTTAGATTTTCAACGAAGGAAAACACGCCGTTGGTATTTACCTGCGATATACCGTAAGACCGTGTAATTCGTAGGTGTCTTAACTTGCTTTCATGATGGTGGTTATACAGACTTATCTGGTAGAACCGGTCTATGGTATTGCCATGCTAGGGCTACCACTCTCGTCCGAATCGGCGAGTAGTTTTCAATTGGAAAAAAAAAAAAAGATGAGAAAATCGAGTTTCCATTCGAAAATTTGTACTTAAAAATCTGTGTCAGTCGACGAGATTTAAGGAATGAGAATCGCCGATTGGTCTTTAATTTATAGTCGGTAAAATTAATAAGCAACTATTTAAACTATACGACGTCGTGACTTTAGAGAATGAAAAATGTTTTACGATAAGAAAACGAATTTAAAGAGGAGCGAGAAATTTTTTTTGTTAGAAGAATTAATTATAAGTTGTAACACTTGCAATGAGAATTTATTTAATTTCCGGTCTTTTAACTTTCTATAGATCTCGTTGGAGAGTTTTGATGATATTAGATAAGATCATATTGAGAAGGTTGACGAATGCCTCTTCTGAAAATATGGTTATCTTCCTCTTTTAGATAACGAGCAGTCAAAACGTTCTAAAGTTAAGTAGCTCTTCAAGGTATTCTGCGTGAAACCTTTCTAAGACTTTTCGTATACTTCGAGGAAGCTCCGTGAAAGGATTTCTTCTCGTCGTATCTGCTTCTTCATGCACAGATGGGTCATTAAATGCGTAATTAATATTCATACGAATATTATTATTTAATACGAAACATCTTATCGTATTATCAAATTGTCAGCGACATGTTCGAATAAAGTTGCAGAGTAATTTTATTCAAATTCAATAAAGTTGCAAAATTATTTTATTCGAATTCGGTGATATTCAGCGATAAACATCTAATGTAATATGTAATAATCTTCCAAATAAATGAGTAATAAAGATACGAACATTTCTTCACGATAAAACTTCTATTTGAATTTACCGTATCAAAATAAAATACCAAAACGTAATATACTTCCCAAATTCCTTTTAAAAGTCCCGAGGTCACTTTGCTCTCCGTATGAATTGCTGATGTTATTTTCAAAATTTTCATTATGGCCATTGGTAAACTTTGCTCGAAAACCTTTCTAAAAAAAAAAAATTGAGCATCGTGTTAGCTGTACACGAGATCACCATACGTTCACATTTAATACTGTACTAACAGTAATAAACTAAAGTAACAAAACTATACCTACTGAAAGTAAGAATATCATCGTCTAAAGACCTAAAGTCTTTAAACAGGATTTTATCCTGTCAGTTTACGTTTACGAGCAATTGTCAAAGGTACGTGACATTTATGAAAAACACGTGATTTTTATCTAAAAAATCTAACATCGATAAAATGCGTTCAGGCGAACATTGAGAAATTAGCGTTCTCGATGACCGGACAGGCTTAGGTGCTTTTTCATACGGCAAAGTTGTACAGATAAGCCAGGATCGATGTTTGAAAGAAAGAAGGGACGATAGATTCGATCGCGAGAGCATTGGCACTCGAACGTAAAAAGTTCAGCGAGTCACTCGAGGCGAGGAAAGCCAGTGCTCCTATGTACTAGAAACCGAAGACCATTAACACAGCAAACGATGTTGCGCCTTTTCTCGTGCTGTAGAAATGCGGCGTATCGTGCACTGTATCGGAATTTAGCTTAGCATTTGCACGAGTGCCGGTGAAACTGAGAGGACGATTGGTCGTCTGTAACGAAGATGGAAAAACGAGAGTCGAATGTGACCCGTGATCCTGTGAAGGACGACAGAGGAACTTCAAATAATCGGTAGAAATTCGTAAGCTCGATCGCGTTCTGCAATCGCATGATATTGGCTTGGTAACTAAGTGATTGCGGATTTTGTCATTAGATGATATTGACAAAGTATGCCATATTACATTCACATTGCGAAAACAGATGCCACCAAACATCCTAATACTATCCTAAACTATGGAAACTAGCACAGGTCATAATGCTACCTAAACCAGGCAAAGACCCACACCAAACAGCATCTTACAGACCAATATCGCTACTTCCTGTTTTCAAAAATGCTAGAAAAAATAATATACGTCCGCCTAAAACCACCAATAGAGAAGGAAAAATTAATTCCGGACCACCAATTTGGATTCAGAAACAAACACTCCACGATAGAGCAAATGCACAGGCTCATTAATGAAATAATACTAGCATTAGAAAACAAACAATACCGTACAGCCCTCTTTATGGACATCGAGAAAGCATTTGACAAAATAAACCACGAAAGCCTGCTACAAAAAATCAGAAAACAATTCCCGGAGCAAATATACCAATTAATAAAATCCTACTTAAGCAGCAGAACCTTCGTAATAAAAATCAAGGACACATACTCTGAAGTTAAAGACATCAAGGCAGGGGTTCCGCAAGGAAGGGTCCTAGGACCAATACATTATACATGGCCAATATACCAACAACTACCAATAGCAAAATACTGACATTCGCGGACGATACAGCTGTACTAGTCAGGCACACTAACCCAGAAACAGCAGTCACATTACTACAAGAACACATCACAAAAATAGAAAAGTGGCTGCAAGTTAAACAAATAAAAGCAAACCCCAACAAATGCAACCATATTACATTCACATTGCGAAAACAGACGCCACCAAACATCCTACTGAACGGCACGCACATAACACAAACAAGACAAGTCAAATACCTAGGACTTCACATAGATACACAACTCACGTGGAAACAGCATATTAAATCAATAATTGACAAAATACAGACAACAAGGAGACAAATGCATTGGCTAACAAGTCGAAAATCCAAACTAAGCATAGAAAATAAACTAAAAATATATAAAACAATTATAAAACCAATCTGGACATACGGAATACCACTATGGGGGACAGCAGCAAAGAGCCGTATAAGCAAAATAGAGACATTACAAGCAAAAATTCTTAGAACAATAGTAAACGCCCCATGATACGTTAGAAACGAGGATATTCGGAAGGACCTGGGAATACCAACGGTCAAGGAGGAGATTACCAGATGCGCGGAAAGGCACAGAGAAAGAATAACAACACACCCAAACCGGCTGGTTACGGAAACGATCAACACAAGCATAGAAAGAAGATTAAAAAGTAAACACCCAGCTGATCTCACAAAGGATATAAACTAAAAAACACGAAGATGGCACCCCGCTGGGAGTAACCATCCACATGCTATTCAATCACATGTTATATCATTTTACCTAATGTCCCACTGGACAAATTGTAAAATTAAAAATAAACAATGTAATAAAAAAAAAATATTTAAGATATAATATTTTACCAAATGTCCCACTGGACAAATTGTAAAATTGCAATAAAATAATTAAAAAAAAAACTTAGTTGCCAGGCCAATATCTTCGATCGTACGATGAAAGAAGTTTCGATTAGGATTGGAAATACGTAACTGTGCATTGATATAATTCGAGCGCGGAATTTTATGCAGATTTATATCTTCATAGACACGAGCAAGGAAATGGAATTTAGATAGAGGTTGGATATTATTTATTAAAAATTGTAACGAGTATCTTTCCTAAGGTTGTGTTATATATTTTCGTATACCATGCGCATTCCGTACATTCTTGCATCGTAAAGTTTCAAAAAAATGCATAAATATTCGCAGTCTAGTTGTAATTGGTATTTTAATTGATACGAAGCTATTTAAACACTTGTAGAAACTTTTCTGGATACGTCGGATTTATTTATTTATTTATGTTGTACGAGAGATTTTGCAATTTCATTAGCACTGTAGTGAAACGCGATTATCACGATTATATTGGCGAAGTGAATTTGCAAATGGATGAAATTACAAGATATTTATTACGAACAGATCGAGGTATTTCAGCAGTCAATTATTCATTACATTAGCAAATTGCAGTACTATGATATCACCTTTGGAATTAATTATATATATATATATATATATATATATATATATGTTTGAAACTATTACTCACACTGTATACTAATTTTTTAGTAAGTTTCAAATTTTTGAAATCTTCTAATCGCTTTCGAATATTTTCAACGTAATCGCGATACGCGTAGCTTGTTACGGCGCCAATCAAGCGTGATATATTTATAAGTATTCGCATAATTTCGAGGGTCGTTGCATATTCTGTTATATTTCTGTTATATATTTGTAATATTTATGTTATAGGTGAATTTTTGCCGTCGATGAATCATCGTTTAAATATTTGTAGTTGAACGTCAATCCATTCTTCCTATTCAATACTGTGTGTGCTATTAGCGAAATAAAAAGTATCATTATTTAAGTATTAAGCATTATAATAAGTATTTCATTATCGGCGGAACATCGGTCTACTTCGTTGATTTATGTCTTATTTATGCGATGAAAGGTTCCGGTTCCTTCGCTTGTTGATCGGTTTTAGAAAATAAGCCGCCCGTGTCGGACGAAGTACCAATAGATAGCATCGAAATCTTTCTTCACGTTTATTCTCTCGCTGTGCTCGTAGCAATGCACTTTATTTTCTAACCGTACCTTGAAAATATGAAAATAATGAGCTGCTGAAAGTGTTTGCACAACCTAACCCGCGTAGATTAAAGATAAACACGCAAAGAGATCCTTACTTAAAGAGAAATTCCATACGTCAGGTACATATTAGATAAAATTTTTAACCAAATGCGAATTGCATTTGGTATAGTGGTTTATAATGTCGTTGTCTGTTTTTCCCATTCGGTGACTTCCCGCTTTCTCCGTGATTTTTAAGAGCGCCTAATAAACCCAATGACTTTTCCAAGATCCAGCCATAAACCGAAAACACTTATAGGATTAGCAAATTCTTCAGGATAAGCAGTTTGACTGGTAAACATGTGTGGAAACAATGAAGTTAAAAGTTAACGTTTTGTGGTGGGTCTTTGAGTCTATTGAGGATCGGGAAGACTGTAGGTTGGCCGTTGGCTGCCAAGTAGCGAGGGATGGAGTGCGGATGTCTCAGGCGACGTAACAGTTGTGACATCAATCCATATTAGAGGCCGGATGTGTGCAGGTCCTTACCGTGTAGCCTCAGTTACTTCAAGGATCCACCACAAACTTAAACTTTTAGTTTATTAAGTGTTATCGGTTTATGAATGGTACTTAGAGCAGTCCTTATTGGTTATTATATGGTTATTATACGTCCTTACAAATTACGGGGAAAGCAGATAGTTACCTAATAGGAAAACTCAATATTTGACTAACGAAAAAGTTGGTTTTTTCCATAAACAATATCACCTATTAGCCACGTTGGTAGGAGGCTTCTATCTTCTATCTTCATTTATTAACGTGGACTATAACTAATTGGCATCGTGGATCGTTACCCTCACTTTTCCTAACGAAAAGTGCGAACAACGTATCCGCGTTGTTAATTTAAAAGGGTATACCCACATCGAGCCTTCCTCCTTAATGACACGAGAATACCCGCGGAGAGAAAACTAAACCTACGATCAGTCAACATCTATCAGATTAGTCACGCTTCTTGTAAACAGTGTTATTCAATAAAGTACGATAGAAAATAAAGATAGTAGTTGCGTTATGACTCAACCATCCCGTCTTCATAATCTAACTGCTAATTTTACGTGACACAGTCGTGGACATATTCTATCAAATGTCCAAATTGGACAAAATGTGAATGTAAATTATTAAGTAAAAAAAAAAGAAGAAAACATGATATTATCACAAGTAGTCGATGCAGGTGTTACAAGTAGGAAAATATAAATTCTAAGATTTGAATTTTGATCTTGATTTGATCTTCATTACATGTTGGCAAACTAGTTCCATCCTGTAAAAGTATCATTTTTTCTAATACGTTTTTAGTAGATAAATTTAAATTCAACTAATTTATTCAAACAATTATTCAATAAGAATATATCTAAATAGTTATTTGCTGTTTTATATATAATAATTATATGAATTAACTATTTGAATTATTTTAATCAATTATTTAAATTCAAATAATTTATTCAAACAATTATTCATTCATATTATTTAATAAATATTTATCCAGATAGTTATTTGTTGCATTTGTACGTCTAATAATATGCGAATAATTATTTGAATTATTTTAATCAATTATTTAAATTCAAATAATCTATCAAAATAATCTATCCAAATAATTTATTCAAATTATTATTCATTCATATTATTTAATAAATATTGATTCAAATAGTTATTTGTTGTATTTGTACGTCTAATAATATACGAATAATTATTTGGATTTACTATTTGAATTATTTTAATCAATTATTTAAATTCAAATAATTATTGAAATTATTATTCATTCATATTATACAATAAATATTTATTCAAATAGTTACTTGTTGTATTTGTACGTCTAATAATATACGAATAATTATTTGGATTTACTATTTGAATTATTTTAATCAATTTAAATTCAAATAATTATTTTTTCGTATTATTCAACAAGTATTTATTCAAATAGTTATTTGTTGTATTTGTACGTCTAATAATATACGAATAATTATTTGGATTTACTATTTGAATTATTTTAATCAATTATTTAAATTCAAATAATTATTTTTTCGTATTATTCAACAAGTATTTATTCAAATAGTTATTTGTTGTATTTGTACGTTTAATAATATGCGAATAATTATTGTAATTTATTATTCGAATTATTTAAATGAAATTATTTGAATTCAATTTATTCAAACAACTGTTTCAATAAATTCTTACTAAATAATTTAAACACAACAGTATGTAAATAATTACTTGCGTTTGTAGCATCTACAGACAAATCTATTGTATTAAACAATGACGATATTATTGTATTAAACAATTTACTCAAATAGTCCGACAATCGAAACAAATCAAATTTGTAGCTGTTCGCAAAAATTGTATCGAATTCCCTGGTAAATTCAAAGAAACATTCGCAGCCACAAGTTGGTCGGCTAAGTACTTCCGCGAGGTGTTGTTCACTGGAAGCAATCCAGTTCGTAAAGTTAAGGGGAATCGGTGGATGGTAGACGATAAAAGTGATTTCGAGTCGTGAAAGTAAATAATGGCTGCATTAAACTTTCTCGGTGTCTCAGTTCTTTTATTCAGCAGTTGACTGTTTTTCCTCGGACGGACGTATCCGTACGATGATTCTGCGCGTTTCAGCAACAAATACCGGGGGAATCGTATGAAAGTGTAGAGAGACGGAAGTCTCCATGCTCAAAGTCTCTCCCTAGGCTACGATTTCTATCGTGTCAACTTCGCCTACCAGTTACTATTCTCGTCGCCGTGTCCCGGACGCTTTTGCTTCGTGACTGCCGGCAAATATATCTACGAGCTTGCAGCTTTCGAAGACATTGCCTCACCCTTTGCAGTTCCGTTATATTCCAATTTTCCTGAAACCCAAGCCGCGATGCGTACGAAACCTAGCGATTAAATTTCACCATCCAGTTTGCACTTTGTTTTCATAATCGAAAAATAGTTGTAGGAAACACTGCAAGTGCAAACATTGAGAAATGTTGATCTCTTTTATTGGAAAATGCCCCACATAGCGATAAGAATAGCGTAGTACAGAATTTAAGTGGAATTTCTCTTTCCAAATATTTGTTAACAATGTTAGAATAAGGTGGCACAGCGTCGTCTCTATACAGAAAGATATAAATGCAAATAAATGTTAATTACTCGTTTTTTTTTTGGCTTCTGTCTGTGCCATACAGACGAATCAATGGGATATTAAGTTTTCTTTGCAACTAAGAGCTGGCACATACAGTCTTTTCTACAGATACACTTCACTTTTTAATGAATTTGTTATCTAGTTGATGCATGAGTTTTCCTTTCATCCTGAAGACTCGTTTCTTCACACTTGTAATGTTTTATACAAACGCTCCCAATTTTCTGTGCAAAGTCCTGGACCATTTTCGTGTCTTTCTGTGCAAAATTACCATAAGAAGACTCTCATCGCGACAGGAAAATAATACACGATTGATATGAAATAAATAATAACAGGATAATGTGTCACTGAAATTAAATATTCGTCCTCAAGAGTCTTGAGACGAATTGAATTACAACTTGCAAATGATTAAATAAACAATATCGATCGTCGCAACGCTCCTTCAGAAAAATAAAACATTTTTATGGATTTCTCTCGCTTGGATTTGATTTTACTTTCTCTACACATTCTCTGTACACCGCGTGCCGGTTTCACTGCGAAACCACTTCGACGTCTTCGATTCTCGTAATTCCCAATAATCGCTCTATATTTGATCGCTTTTTGTATTATTATATATCTTTTCCTCGTATTATATATAATATTTTATTATCGCTATTTTGTAGCAAAGAAGTTCAATATGCCTAATATTTATTTAAATATATATTTCAATAAAAATATGTATCTGGAAATTTGTCTCTAACGTGATCGATTTAAATACGTGGTGATTTAATTTGACACAGTTTAATTACTTTTAATAGCTCTGACGTGCATTCAAAATTAGCAAATCTTTATGGAATCGGGCAAAGTTTCTCAATCACCTGTTACCGATGAATCTTGTTGGCAAGAAATTATCGTATCAGCTATCGTAACTTTCCCTCAGGTTTATTCTTGCTGTTCCTTAATTTCCTTCAATATGTTTGGACGTAGTCCAATTCCAGTCGCCAGACATACGATGGAAAGCACAGATTCGAATTAATTGACGCAACTGTCGTAATTTAACGGCAAGCAACGGTTCGTTGGGCGAAAAATTATGCCGCTGGCTTTTTTCTCTGTTGCAACATATCACGGAAAATATAGAAATATCGCTTAGGAGGAAATTTTCTTTTCAAAAATATCTCAGAATTGTTTCTTACATTAAAATCTCGGGAAAGTATTAATTACACGAGTGTATCGTTGTGTCGAGAAATTAATAGCATCTTCTCCGCGATAGACCTATAATGATTTTTGAAATGATAGACGTTGACTTTCTAGAATTATACCTATCCTGCTCATTTTCTTAAGTCAATTACAGAAATTACTGTTCAATATCACGCAGTCGATTTATTGTTCGAAGCAGAAAGAGAAATCAGAAATGAAGAAGGGAGGAGTGTTTATTTCCAAATTCATCAGTCTTTGGGTAAATTAAATCTGATTTCCTACTTACTCAAGCTAAGCAAGCAGTTCTCGATAACGCACGTTTGGTTTAATAGTACTAACAAAAGTAAATCTATCGATCTATTAGGTTGTCCGAAAAGATTCTTTCGTTTTATCAGGAAATAATTGACGCATAACTTCATTTTTCTGTTTTATATTATTTTGTCGAATTACGTACGATCCATTTTGTTCTGTTGAGATAAACACCGCGACATTTTTACTTGGTTTTACGTTTGTATGAAGATTTTTTTTTTATTATTTGTTGAAATTTTACAATTTGTCCAGTAGGACATTTGGTAAAATATTATAGTATGAAAATGCACTGTTGTAAAAAGCTCCGGACAACCTAATAGAACTGCTATTAGAATGAATTATACTACTCGACGATTTGATATACTTGTGACAAAGCCAGTTTTCTAGTTACAAGTATTTTAATACATTTAGAAAATAATTAATTCGATGACGCTACTACAAACAGATACAGTGCGTGAAACGGTCCACGCGACATCTCTAGTTGCCTGGCTGCCAAGGGTCTGCAGCGCTATTCAGACCCCCAAAAGATCTAAGGACTCACCATAAATTGAGGCTTTTAGTTTACCTTTTGTATTAGTATTCGTCATTAACTTCTATTAACTTTGAAGGAATCGTTGTACCTGTAAGTGTTATCGATTTATGGATGGTTCCTGGAACTGTCCTTAGGTTTATTATGCGTTCGTACTAATTACGGAGAAAGCGAATATTTCCCTAACAGGAAAGCTGGTTTTTCTCATGAACAAGGTCACCCCGAGCTTTCTTCAGTAATGCTACGAGAACGTACTTCACTGTTATTACGATACTCGTACAGTCAACACCTTGACTTGCTCTCAACAAGAGAGAGCAGTCACTACCAGTTCAACTTCTGGCTCAAGTTCTGTAACAGTCAAATTCTCTTCATCGGTTCACATCCGTCAAGCACTCTGTTTGTCCATATTGTATAGAAAATTGTTGGAAATACATATATTTTATATCCTGTTAACCCTTAGAGTGCTGAATACTCGGAGCCTATGCCATCCGTACGGACGGCACACTGCCAGCGCTGACGATCGCTGTGGACCGAATACTTTTTCGCTATACTGAACTCTGTTGATTGACTATTCAAAGCGCAAATCGTAATAAGTTATAGTAATTCTTTTGCGCGAGATTAAATGATTCAAAAGCGTTATTTTTTAGTATTAATTATTTATTATAAACATTGAAATTTACAATAAACTAGAATTTGGGTAGTAAACTAGAAAACAATAAACTAGAAAACTAAATTTAGTAAATATAGCACAAGTTAATAATTCAGTTGTGCATGAAAAATTTCAAAACAATCATCGATACGTAATCCGACATCGCATTTTCTCTCGTTCCTTCTCTTATTTTTCACACAAACAACACATTTTCTTCTTGATAATTGTGTTGTGCCGGTACGATTATTCTACCAAATGTCCAAATTCGGCAAATTGTGAATGCAAAGTATTAAATAAAAAAAAAAAAAGAAAAGACAGTTTCTTCGAACGCGGCATTAACATTGAAATGCATTTATATTTATCTCACACAAACGTAATAGTATTACTTGTGCGTAGGTGCTCGGAAAAATTGACAAACGCATATATGCGTCCTTAGTCCACAGCGATGGCTTTCGCCAGACGCATATATGCGTCCTTAGTCCACACCGATGACTTTCACCAGACGCATATATGTATCCATAGCACTCTAAGGGTTAACGAGATGTTACATCAAAACACTCACCCCTATTATCTTAAGGGAAATCAGGGGATCGATCAACTCGTGGTGTCGATTATTATAATCGCAGCGGGAATTTATGACTCCCGTTGACGTGATATCTCGCGAACGCGTCTCCCCGCGATTGGTCGAAAATACACAGTGGATACAAAAACGTATTTGCGCATATCCTCACTGCCCAATGAGGCGATTTTTCATCGCGTTTCTCCTTCATCTTTCGTGTTATTTTTCGTTATAACGTTCAAGTTTTTGTAATAACGTAAAAATACTGCTAAGTAAATCTCTAATATACTTGGATGTAATTAAGTAGCGTTCAAATACTTTTCATGTCCATTGTCTGCGGAACAATAGTCTCTCGAATAATAAAGTCACCGTATATAATAATCACCGATAAAACAATCAGGAACCAAAACTCATTGAATTTGTACTTAAACATCAGTAGCTGTCCTAATACAGTGACGGATAAAAGAACAACACCCAAGGAATTTTAGTATTTTTCATACTAAAAAGCTTCTATCATATTGGTAACAGTCATCTATTATACAGCATACAGTGTGAACAATATTTATTCGATTGATTTCCATTGTCAATAACTTGAAACAAAATAAAGCGCAACAGTTCTTCTAGTTCTATTTGAAAATTGCTTGCAGAATATATCTAATACCAGAAAGATATTGCAGATATACTGCAGACACAGAGGTACGTTCGCTTCTCGAATAGCATCTTTTAGTTGCTTAATTGCGTTTGGTTTATTGTCGTACACTTTACAGCGCAACTTGGCTTATCCGCACCTCGTTTCTACAAACAAATTGAGACCCAACTTCGGATATACGAACTCCTAAGGGAGCCTCTTATTATTCGAACTGAGGCGTAGCTCTTATACGAACGTGTAAGGATCTGTGATATATTTTTTCTGTAAGGATTCTGCAAGGATATATTTTATTCTTACGTAATTTTTCCAGAATATTTATTGTCTAATACATACATCCAAACATGGTATAATATTCAGTTACAAAGTAGAAAATATTTCATTCTTAGCAAGAATAAAAAATCGTAATGTAATCGTGGAAACGAATTAAACAGACTCGGTTACGACAGTCTCTCGTATCCGAACTTGCAATATAACGGGTGACGATAGCTGGTGGCAGCCTCTATTATGCGAACTATTCGATTATGCAAATTCCCTTGTTGCCCGAACTGTTCCAATAAACCAGGTTCCAATTTACTTTCAAGAAAATCCCATAGGAAGTTAACTGCGGTTAAAGCTGGTAGTAGGTTGCGTAAGGTGGTCGCCGAATTACCTTGACAAAATATTTTAACGATTTCTGCTCGCTGTTGAGCTGTGTGACGCTGTATGATTATTATTTCCCCATGTAGCCATAAAACTATTGCTAAAGCGCAGCAAAACATCTTTTCTCGTCTCTTCTTCCACATTGGCGGCAGTTTGAAATTGGCCACTCTTTACACTCTGTTTATTCACTTCTCTTGCTAAAGATACGAATGTATCTGACAAAATTGTGCTGTCTTTTTGTATTTTACACTTCTTTCAACTTTTCGTCGAGAATTTGAAATTGCCGAGTTTGTATCATCCCCCTTTATATTCTATTTATTCATTTCTCTTTCTCAATGCAAACTCATCCCATCAAATTCTCCTGCCTTTTTATGTTCTATCAAACTTCTAAACTTTGTAAACTTTCTTTCGTCCGCCACTGTTCTCATTTCGGACAACGTATGGCCATTCGCTTGGCGACTAGCATCCCCGATAGAAGCTTGTTATCTTCGAAGGGTTGTCTGTCGACCGTCCAAGCTAGCGCAAAGGGAGGAAAACGTAAAATGGAGAAGCGATGATGCTGGCCCGGGTCCAGCCGAGTTGGTTAACTCGGTATAAATACGGAACGGCTGACGATAAATGCAGAGGCCGCCTCTTCTTTCTCGCGCATCTTTTCTTCTTTTCCCCCTTTTTTGCCGCGCCAACCTCCACTCTCTCCTTCTTTTCTTCGTTCCTCATCTTTTCCCTCGTCCTTTTCTTCTTCTTCTCGCCACGTTTAGAGCCGAACGTACGCCGATGATACGTAAGCGGCGACGTTTTCTTCTTACATCATTCACTGGTCGAGCTATATGCGTTGCGTGCAAACGTCACGCGAGCGCGGTGATACGCGATGACGTTGAACCTTACAGATATTAATAACCGCCGTCCGATTCCATCGTCCTTTCCGGTCGAGTAAAAAGGCGGAAAGGCGGTCGCCGAGAGCCGATGCCGCGCCGCTGAAGCGCTAGCAAATGGAGAACACACGTTACGTAATGTTTTAGCTGCCTCCTCACCGACTGGTTTTCCACGTAAATGCCTCGTATTTCCGACAAGCGTATGGCCGCCCATTACAGTCCACGACACTTGGTTTTTCGATGGCCTAACGGTACACCGTTCTCCACCCAGTGAGCTTCGTCAGCCGCGTTTGTCTGCCTCGTTTCAGCCAGACATCTGTTAATTGTTCCCATGAATTTTATTGCTTGTAGCGCTATCAATACGCGGTGAATTAATTTTCTTACAGTACTCTCGATTACGTGTAGTAGCTTTTGCTTAAATCATTGTGTTACATACGCGATAATTTTTTTGTTTATTATTTAATTTATACTTTACAATTTGTCCAGCTGGACATTTGGTAAATTTTGTTAGCTTAATTGTTAAATAATATGTGGATGGCTACCCCCAGCGGGATACCATCCTCGAGTTTGACTATTTTATTTCTTTAGTCAGGTCAGTGGGGTGTTTTCTTTTTAGTCTTCTTTCTATGAGAGTTTTGCTCGCTTCTTCTGCCGATTTCTTCTTCGACCATTTGGTATTTTTAGGTTTTTGCGTATATCCTCGTTGCTGACGTACCATGGGGCGTTGATTATTGTTCTCAGTATCTTCTCTAGTTTATTTATGTGGCTCATTGTTGCTGTCCCCCGTAGCGGTATTCCGTATTTCCAAATTGGTTTTATTACCGCTTTGTAGATTTTTAGTTTATTTTCTATGCTGAGTTCAGAGTTTCTACTAGTTAGCCAGTACATCTGTCTTCTTTTTGTCTATAATTGATTTAGTATGTTGTTTCCACGTAAGGCGATAATTTGTTTAATCGTTTGGACACTTGCATAAGTCGCTCCTCCTAAAGTTAAGAAAGAAGCAAAAGCAAAGTAAAGCGAAAGAGGCAAAAGAAGAAGACCGAGTGCGTGTTTCACGGAATTTTCCTGCCTCTTCGATAAGGATCTTTACAATTTTCAAGGTTTTCGCACGTCGAAGTCTTCCAAATTCTTCGATAGATTTTGGCTGCGCTATACGCAAGCCAACGATACACAAATTCAAATTTTTCTAGAGGCTAGTAGCCTCTAAGTTAAAGGTTGCACACGATACATTAATTATTCATCGTTCATTGTGTATCGTTGATTTGAAAAACACTATATCGTTTTTCCACAATTCATGTGGCTATAGCAGAGATCCATTTGCCTGAACTTGTCGGAGGTCAAACAGTTTACGTAATTGCAGTTCGTAGAATAGATCGAAAATTGAGTTGGACTAAAATTGCTAGTAGGATCTCAGCAATTATCCCCGCTACTTATTGTTCTTCGTTCATATAACGAGAGGTCAGGTGTAGGTGAACGAGTTCAAGCAGCGAATCAGTTCGGTTAATCGAAATGCTCGGAAATGGGCCGGCAAATGATCTGTTTATAAGCTGATTTAGCTTTAATGTTATGAAACTTGTCGTTTCTCGAGACACAAGGGAAACGTAAGGACAGAAAAGTACTATGCTATCTTTTCCTGTCTTCCATACGATCAGTTTTACGAAGTGGAAGCTAAAATATCTCTTAAACTAATTAAGTTTAAATTAATAATTTTCAAACTTTAATTCATCCAGGTAGCTCGTTGTTCCCATTAAAAAAGACAAAGCTGCGACCTTAATTTCTCATCGCAGTAGAATCTGTTTCAAGTTCTTGACAACGCAATTCATAGTCGATCGAAAGCTTGAAATTGATCTTTTTGAACTTTTGTTGCAGACACTTTTTTGTCAGACTCTTTGTGTGATTGTCCGAGGTGTCTGAAAAATCCTGCGGATTAATTTCTACGCGCGAATTATTTTTCATTTTATTCGACATTCATTAATTCGTTAATTCAACATCTCCACGTTCTCGCTTCGTTCTTCGCTACCAGCTGCGTTACAGTATCAGAGAAAGTATGTGGTAGTAAATATTTAAAATTCTGACCCTGCGTCCCTCCACAAGATATATGCAGGTTCCTTCTGTCCCTGTTGTGAAATGATCTTGACGTTTCGACATAGGTATAAAAAAGATAGAAGGAACGTTGAAATCGTGCCAAGAATCGAACGCTGCAGATACCTGCACCATGTCGTCTGCGAATCGAAGAACAGGTGCAACGACTAATATATACGCACTCTGGTCGATTTGTTTTGCGTATTCTTTCTTTCATTTTGCCACGGCAATAAATCTGCGATGTACCGCGTATTTCTCCGCTTATTTAACGAGTCTCCTCTCCTTAAAAAAAATAAACCGCGCTATTGTGCAATTGAATGTGTACGTCACATGAAAGAGAGTCACATCGGCTTCTTCTTGCGTACAATTTGTTGCGCCGAGATAGTAAGGAAAATCTGCAACAGACGATTAAAATCTATTCTTCACGTTCAAAGTAATTGCAATGCAAACATAGCGACATGTGTCGACGTAATATTATTTTCTTTAGGATGTTTTTAATATTTTTTGGTTGTATCGTTATAGCGTTTAATCAGTGCATTTTTTTTAAAGTTATTCTTCTTTCAAAATGTAGCAAATTATTATGATCTATGTATTCGGTTAAACACGTTCAAATACCTTGTTCTTAGAAAGTTTTCCAATTTTCAGAAGTTTCGAAGAAATGAAATCTGCCTAATACCAATTACGCATGAACTTTCTTTCGTCCATCAACGTTGTAAACATTCCTGTGCAATGTACAACTTGAACAATGATAGAAATGCCTGACACATTCCGTGTTCTTACAATCCGCGCTTTCGTTAACACGTTCAAGCTTCTTCGTACGCGCCTTCATCAACGACGTTTTTGTTTTTTATTCCAGTCTTCGTTAAATCGCATTTTTACAAATTGAAATTGGAAACATAGATGGCCCACGCCGCCAGATAGAAGCGCAGACCGTGGGCCACCGGTGGCTCACGCCGGTTTCAACCTGTTAAATGACAGGCAATCGTAGCGTACTTCGTTCTACGTCACTAGGCTTCTCAACTTTTCCATACAACTCGAGTAAGAAAGAAAGCTCAAGTCGAAATTGAAACGTAACAGTCGTTTTACTTAACCTTGCTGACCCTCGAATTTGTATGTTCCAATAGTCAGAACGATTCTTACTCCTGTTTTAGCAATCTATAAATTTTTAACGTTTCAATAGAAACGTAAATATACACTTAAAGTGCGAAATCGTATCTACAGATCTACGATGATCTCTTCTTCAACAAGCAGAACATTTTATCGTTTCAAAAACACTTCCCTGTACATTTAGAGTGGAAGCCATTCGTACAAACAACGATTCGTTTATACTTTTTCTAAACTACAAAAATTTAACAACCAGAAAGAAAGATTGAGTCTAACATGAATCAAAGAAGTGTGTCAAGGTCACGTTATTTCCGAATATCGTAAATGCACCTAATATCGCCTATCAAATTTGAAATCATTCTCAAGTAAAGAGTAAGAGAGAATTTTGTATCAAATTAGTGTCAAACGAAGGACGTTGTTCGTGTTGTCTCATACTGCATAAAACACGTTCCTTTACATATGTTTATGCAAAAGTATTAATCCATGGCCGATTTCTGTCACCGTTTTTTCTCGAAATATTACGGACCAAGCGATGTTAGAAGCGTTTGCCCTATGTTATTACCTATTATCTTATTTGTAAACAATTATTTTGCAACAGAAGATTCGACAACATAAATAACTTAAGAGAAACTCGTCTCTCCCAAAAGATAGATCAAAAATTAACGCACAGTCTGAATGCGAAAAATGTATGTGAAAAATGTATTTGCAAAATGAAAAAGATTTGGAGACAGAGAAATTCTTAGAGTGGTGAAACGATTAAAACGAAGCTTGTACGATGAAGCCACGAGATGTCGGATGTAGAATAACAATTGCCAATTGCCAACGCACAGTCTGAATGTGAGAAATGTATTTGCAAAATGAAAAAGATTTGGAGACAGAGAAATTCTTAGAGTGGCGAAACGATTAAAACGAAGCTTGTACGATGAAGCCACGGGATGTCGGATGTGGAATAGAAATTGCCAGTTAAGTTAAGAAATAACAATCATACAAAGAGTAAACGCAAATATAAAAGAATTAAAAAAATTCGGTTGCAAGCCACGAGTCAAATAAAATAACTATAATCACGGCGTGCTGGATAGCAAATAAAAACGACCACTGGCCAATGGTACAGAAAACATACAGGGAATTGTAAACGGAGCTCGAAGACCCCAGCAAAGCGACGCGGCGCAGCGTGAAACAATCTCGTAACCTGGTTGCGCGAGCAGGAAATGCAGTTTGGTCCCAGCTAGCCGAAGAACAGGATCTTCTGGTACCGGTCTGATATCCTTGTACCTGCGGCGCGCGCTTTGTAACGGGAGCTTTCCCGAGTCACGAAGGCAGAGAAGGATCAGCAGTGCCGTTGTCAGCCGGTGCAACAGCCGTTGCATACGAAACGCAACCAACCGACCGGCCGGCCGATTCGCAGCAAACAGCAGAACAAACGTAGGATGAAGAAAGACAGGAATATAAACGTCAGAACGAAGACAGGGGAGAGAGAAAGATGCGAATACGAAGGAGAGAGGGAACAGAGAGACGACGTTTCGTTGATTCGCTACGAAACGGAAATGGAACGAATCATCGTCGCCCCATTGTGATCCTCGCTCGCCTCGTTTCGTTCAATTAGGTTGGAAATTCAGGTCGAGATCACCTGCTGCTGCTGCTGCTGCTGCACTTCCAGTTTAGACCGCGTCTAGAAAAACAGCGATTTATTCGTTGAAATGCGGAGAGTAGACGCTGCGGAATTTTCCTCTCCTCTTCTTTTGCTTGCTCGTCACGATTCAGCGGCCAGATACTTATTTAAAAATCGGTTCTTATTACGTACATTCTGCGGCTTCGCGCAAAAAGTACCACTGCCAGTATTTATGAAGTCGAGATGACGCGTTTAAACGATATCGTACGTAAAAAGATTAAGGTTCGTATAATTTCCGACGCGGAACTCGCATTCATATTTCGCGTCTCTTCTCTAACGCAAAAAGGGGAAATTAAAAGTTGCGCGCTGTTTTTCGTGTCATGTTGACATCGGTATCTTTCGCAGCAAGCTTATTTTATGAAAGGTTTTCACATTCCAATGTACAATGTTGTTATGGTCGAATTTGAAATTGTTTTGCTACCTAGTCTATACGATTGTTTACAGTGTCAATACCGGGTCTGAGTCATTTTTTGCGAAAGTATGACACTGCCACTTCTTGCATCAACACACAGATGTATTTGCACCTGATACCAGAAATGCAGGAGATCTCGGGGATGGAAAGATAATTATTTTCTAAATCGTTCGTTCTGAATTCTTCGATATATATACAATATTCATTGATGTATTATTTGTTATATTCATTTATTATTATATTATTATTGTTATTATTATTGACGCTATGCTTTTCATTGGATCAATCGAAGACACTTGAGGCTAATAAATTGAGAAGCGGATTATTTTCAGAGAACATCGCTTCTTAATCGAAAGTTAGCTATTTCCTTTCTAATCTGAAGTCAATTTCTGAGCAAATTAGGTGGTGAAAACTTTTGTAATATTCATGCGTAGTCCATCCTTCACGTTTACGTACATACGTATATTACTGGGCTTATTCGACATATATGAGAAACTAGATGCAAATTAACCAGAGATTATCCATCATATTTTTCATTTTTTCAATAACAACTAACTTTTGATTAAAAGATTAAAAAAGTTCACAGTGCTACATGTTTACTCTTCCACGTGATATATATAGTATCTGTGCACTTATAAAATAATATAAAAATAGAATGCAGCGTAATAATAACCACTTAGAAGTTATACTTGTGTATGATGTAATTTAGAAATTGTTAGGTGTGTCTGGTACATGGTGCAACAGTTCCAAGTAGTATTAGTCATTTGGTTTTGAAGTATCGAAGTTACTGTTCTTCTTGGATCTATATAAACAGAATATTTCAATAGATTTTATTAAAATATACATAGTCTTTGAATAATTTTGCTATTCCATGTACTTTTTGTATCTTTCGTGCATTCCAACTTTAAATAATTGTTTAAATAATCAATAAACGACCAATCCTGACGCGCTTCTTTGCGTTCTTCTCCTTTTCAAAAAAGTGTCTATCTTTTACAGACACATCTTTTACAACGATGCATCTTTGTACAAACATGAAACCTAATCTGTCGAACGTTGTGGTCTTTATTTTGATAGAAGAAAATGGATCATACGTAATTCGATAAAACAATATAAAAGTGAAAATGTGCTTCCATTATTTCCTTATAAAACGAAAGAAACTTTTCGGACGACCTAATATAAAAAGCGTGGAATTCATGAGACATAAATATCTTCGCTTTGTCGATAAATATTCCTAAAAAGTTTGTTATTACCAACGAAAACTGTATAGGTTGTTGCAATGAATTTTGAAATCTTGGTTGATCCAAGGAATTTTATTAAGAAATTGAAGCATGAATATTTTCAGATGTATTAGGTCGTCCGAAAAGTTCCTTTCGTTTTAGAAGAAAATAATGGACGCACAACATTTTCAGTTTTATATTATTTTATCGAATTACGTATGATCCATTTTGTTCAATCAAAATAAAGATCACAACGTTCGACAGATTGGGCTTCAGGTTTGTATAAGGATGCATCGTTGTAAAAGACGCGTCCGCAAAAGAAAGACAACGTAATATTTCAAACTCGAGAAAAATATCACAACTATGGCTAGCGAAACAATCAGAATACGATCACGACAGTCGCGTCTCATTTACCAATACGTTTTGCGTGATACGCGTATTCGTAACAGACTGCCATAAGCGTCCCACGATTCTTCCGCGGAAAGTAAATAATTTCAATAATTAATATCACAAGCGACAGAAAATTTCCGAAGTTATAATTCGCAGTAGTACGATCGTTGTCGCTGTTGAACTTCAAGTTTCAAGCGGAACTTTCCACAGCGATCAGTGAACGATTGCTAAATTTAAATCCGGTAGAACAAATTGTGAACGAGATGGAACAACGTGCGATCGATAATACGTGTTTTCAGGACTTGGTGCTGCTAGTCGTTGGAAGAAATGCATGTAATTTCTCATCGAACAAGCTGACGCTAATTTATGAAGCGAGCTCGGTGGTTCGATGATTAACAGTATGCTGCAGTGTATGGAAAATGATAGCGTGTAATAGGCGGGAAAGGCTGATCTGCCGGAGAGGGAAAACAAATGACAGTTATTTAGAAGAAAACAAACGGTACGTGTGTTTAGCGATAGAAACTGGGTGCTCGTACTATGATTCTTTCAACTGGGTTACGACCTAGTTCTGCTATTCTCAGCGAAACTACCAGACACTTGGTTCGTCGCGTCGCATCGCGTCGCCAAGAAAAAAAGGTTAATGTCGACGTATTTGTAATCCACGTGCTCGATCGCAGTACCACGTTCCTGTAAACGAATGTTCACTGTTGTTTCGTTTCACCTCGATACCTTTTCTCAATTAATTTACTTTATTCAAGGTCGCATCTGTTGATACTTTTTGTCAACACTATCGACCGTGATTTAGAAAATGTATAAGGAGAGTATATAGAAAAATAAACTAGGTGTAACATAAGATAAGGCGAATTACAAAGTTAAACAATAATATTTATACTATTTTGTACATGTATCATATAATAATATATATTTATACAGTTACAGTACGATCAACTTAAATCTTAATTTATACGATACAGTATATGCTAGAACGAAGTTGGCAGCCTACAGCCTCGTAGTTGATCGTACGGATTAATACCTTTGAGAAAATGAAGAAGATTTCCGCAATATTTTTTTATAATTTAGGTACGTTTGAATCTTATTCGGAGGAGCAAATTTAATTTTCTATTGGGAAACTTTACTACAATTTGGAAGTTGATCTACAGACAAAATGATAGTTACAAAGTATACATAAATAGTTACAAGATTGCGCTTGGTTGGTTCATTTTTAGCTGTAATATTTAGTATGTCCAATTCTAAGTCTGGTGACAATATCTTGCTCTTTCCCATTAAGAAGAAGAGCTGGGCTTTTATCCAATATATTTTGGCTCATTTTTAGTTACAGGATGAGAGTGTGCAAATTTAGCGTGTCCAATAGTAAATCTAGTGAGAATAATCTGCTCTTTCCTATTACAAAGCGCTGCTCTTTTATGAAACGTGTTTGGCTCACTTTTGGTTATAAGATAAAAGCGAGCAATTGTAAGTCTAATGAGAATAATTTGCTCTTACCTAAAAATGATTGGTTAGTTCTTAGTTATAACATGGAAACACGTAAGTCTAGTGTGTGTAATTCTAAGTCTGATGAGAATAATTTGCCCTTTTCTATTAAGAACAAATGTTCTTCTTTTATCCAATACATTAGGCTCAGTTTTAGTTACAAGATGAGAATATGCAAGTTTAGGGAGTCCAATTTTAAGTCGAGTCAGAATAACCTGTTCTTTCCTATTACAAAGAAGTGCTGTTCTCTTATCAAACATGTTTGGCCTCACTTTTAGTTATAAGATAACAGTATGCAAGTTTAGCGTGTGAAATTCTAAGTCTGATGAGAACAATTTTCCCTTTCCTATTAAGAACAAATGTTCTTCTTTTATCCAATAAGTTAGGCTCAGTTTTAGTTACAAGATGAGAATGTGCAAGTTTAGGGTGTCCAATTTTAAGTCTAGTCAGAATAACCTGTTCTTTCCTATTACAAAGAAGTGCTGTTCTCTTATCAAATATGTTTGGCTCACTTTTAGTTATAAGATGTGAAAGTGTGCAATTGTAAGTCTAATGAGAATAATTTGCTTTTACCTAAAAATATTGCCCTTTTGTCAAAAATGATTGGCTAGTTCTTAGTTATAAGATGGAAACACGTAAGTCTAGTGTGTGTAATTCTAAATCTGTTGAGAATAATGTGCCCTTTTATACTAAAAACAAATGTTCTTCTTTTATCCAATAAGTTTGGTTCAGTTTTAGTTACAAGATGAGAATGTGCAAGTTTAGGATGTCCAATTTTAAGTCGAGTCAGAATAACCTGTTCTTTCCTATTACAAAGAAGTGCTGTTCTCTTATCAAACATGTTTGGCTCACTTTTAGCTATAAGATGACAATGTGCAAGTTTAGTGTGTGTAATTCTAGGTCTGATGAGAATATCTTGCTTTTTCCCACTAAGAAGAAGAGCTGGGTTTTTATCCAATATATCTAGCTCATTTTTAATTACAGGATGAGAGTGTGCAATTTTACGTCTAGTCAGAATAACCTGCTCTTTTCTATTACAAAGAAGTGCTGTTTTCTTATCAAACATGTTTTGCTCACTTTTAGTTATAAGATGACAGTGTGCAAGTTTAGCGTGTGTAATTCTGTCTAATGAGAATATCTTGCTCTTTCCCATTAAGAAAAAGAGCTGGGCTTTTATCCAATATATTTTGGTTTATTTTTAATTACAGAATGAGAGTGTGCAAATTTAGCGTGTCCAATAGTAAATCTAGTGAGAATAATCTGCTCTTTCCTATTACAAAGAAGCGCTGCTCTTTTATGAAACGTGTTTGGCTCACTTTTGGTTATAAGATAACAGTGTGCAAGTTTAGCGTGTGCAATTCTAAGTCTGATGAGAATAACTTGCTCTTTTCTATTAAGAACAAATGTTCTCCTTTTATCCAATACGTTTGGCTCTTAGTTACAAGATGTGAGCGTGCATTTTAAAGTCTAACTTCTAGATTAGTTCGGATTTTTCCTAATATTTTAGAAGAAAGTATCTACGTCATATACAGGACGAAGAAACCATCATCTCATTCACGATTTTTCCCATGGCTCGGTGCTCGATAAATTTCACGTTTAATGGCCTAAATTATGTAACGCGTTAAATCCTTTCTGATTGCTTTTCTTGTGTTCGTAAGTTTCGGTAATTAAGCCCTGGTTTGTGCTCTGAAACACGGTCATTACGAGTCTCGTATTTATTTAAAGAAACTTTTCAAACAGCTCTTTCAGCTGTCTGAAGTATTATTTTACGCTGTAAATTATTCGTACAATAGTTAGTAAAAGCTAGGCAGAAGAAAAGAAAATATACAATCTTTAAAATCGTTTTCTTTCAAACCCAAACTCTCGACTATTCGTACTCAGTGTTTTTTAATAGTTGGCGCTTGGCGCGTTCGTATTCAATAAACTTTATGTTCCTTTTTCATGGATACGCTTCTTTCGCGATATTTAAAATTGCAGCGCGTGCACAAAGTGGAGGAAGACTTTTGAACCAGTGGAAATTGAAACGTTCGTTGGAGTTTGTTTTTCAATAGGAAAAATCTATAGAAAATGTGATCGATTCGTATCGTTATTGCACAAATTCTACGATCGAAATTGTATTTACTCAACGTTTTTATAATCGACACAAAATAACAACAAAATATTTTTCAAAAAACCAGACACGTCGAAGTTATTGCTTTCAAGGAAACGTGTCGAAAACCGATGAATACATTTGTTCATAAATATATCGGTTATGACCAAAGTTGTATAGCGTTGAATGATAAATATTCTCAATCGTAGATATTAGATCGACTATCAAACAAAAACGTGGTATGTAGTTCTTCAACGTATCGATTTATTCGAAGCTCTCTATAAAAAGAACTAATTTAACAGAGAGACATTGCGTCTACATTTACGTGAAACTGTATACGCGAACCAGACAGTAATAAGACTGATCACTGATCAACTTCATCAAGATAAATTGTTTAGTTTGTGAATATCTACTTAAACACTACTCGTATACTGTGGCAGTAAGAGTAGAAAATTGATAGATGGTTTGTGTACGCATTAGAATTTGCATTTATGCATTTCTCCACGTAACTTTGTACATATTGTAAATCATTCGAGGATAAGATTAAAGTACTTAAGAACAAAATGAATTCGATAATTTATTGAATTTTCCTCGTACATCTTGATATAACAAGCTAAACTAAACTATAGCGTTCGTCTACCACATGTTTGCATCTTTTCAATTAACTATGGAAATAGGTATAGTATACGGTTTTACGCATGCTTTTTATCTTAATTATAGAAATAGATATGTTATACTATTTTATGCGAGATTTTCTCAACTAGTTGTAGAGATGGATATAACCCAACAAACACGAAGATGGGTACCCCGCTGGGATAACCATCCACATGCTATATTTTAAGCTATAATATTTTACCAAATGTCCTACTGGACAAATTGTAAAATTTAAATAAATAATAAAAAAAAAAGTTGTAGAGATAACTATGTTATACGGTTTTGCGATGGATCTTTTATATTAATTATAGAAATGCAAGACTTTTCTATTAATTGCAGAAATTGGTATGTTATACGGTTTTGTGACAGATTTTTTAAAATTGTAGAAATTGATTAAATTGATATGATATACGGTTATACGGTTTTGTGCCGGAGCTTTTATATTAATTGTAGAAGTGGATATAGTATACGTTTTTATTCAAAATTTTTCTATTAATTACAAAAATTGGTATGTTATATGGTTTTATACAAGAGCTTTTTTTAATCAATTGTAGAAACAGATATGATATACAGTTTTATGCAAGATTTCTTTTACCAATTACAGAGATAGGTATGTTATACGGTTTTGCCATGGATCTTTTATATTAATTATAGAAATGCAAGACTTTTCTATTAATTGCAGAAATTGGTATGTTATACGGTTTTGTGCCAGATTTTTTAAAATTAATTGTAGAAATTGATTAAATTGATATGATATACGGTTATACGGTTTTATGCCGGAGCTTTTATATTAATTGTAGAAATGGATGTAGTATACGGTTTTATCCAAGATTTTTCTATTAATTACAAAAATTAGTATGTTATATGGTTTTATACAAGAGCTTTTTTTAATCAATTGTAGAAACAGATATGATATACAGTTTTATGCAAGATTTTTCTATTAATTGCAGAAATTAGTATGTTATACGGTTTTGTGTTAGATTTTTTAAAATTAATTGTAAAAATTGATTAAATTGATACGATATACGGTTTATGCAAGATTTTTTTTACCAATTACAGAGATAGGTTTGTTATACGGTTTTGTGCCGGATCTTTTATATTAATTGCAGAAATGGGCAATTGTGGAAATGTGTTATACGGTTTTACGCAGGATTTTTTGAATTAATTATAGAAATGGATATGGCATACGTTTTTTATGCAAGATTTTTCTATTAATTACAAACATTTGTATGTTATACGGTTCTATACAAGATTTTTTTAAATCAATTGTAGAAATTGATTAAATTGATACAATATACGGGTTATGCAAGACTTTTCTATTAATTGCAGAAATTTGTACGTTATACTGTTTTATAACACATTTTTTTTAATCAACTGTAAAAATGGACAATTGTGCCATTTGTACGTTACACTGTTTTACACCAGTTTTTTAATCAATTGTAGAAATGGACAATTGTGGAAACGTGTTATAGTTTTACGCAGGATTTTTTGAATTAATTATAGAAATGGATATGGCATACGTTTTTTATCCAAAATTTTTCTATTAATTACAAAAATCGGTACGTTATAACGTTTTATACCAGATTTTTTTAAATCAATTGTAAAGACAGATATGATATACAGTTTTATGCAAGATTTTTCTATTAATTGCAGAAATTGGTATGTTATACTGTTTTATAACACATTTTTTTTAATCAACTGTAAAAATGGACAATTGTGCCATTTGTACGTTACACTGTTTTATACCAGTTTTTTAATCAATTGTAGAAATGGACAATTGTGAAAACGTGTTACACAGCTTTACGCAGGATTTTTTGAATTAATTATAGAAATGAATATGGCATACATTTTATGCAAGATTTTTCTATTAATTACACAAATTGGTACATTATACGGTTTTATACAAGATTTTTTTTTAATCAATTGTAGAAACTGATTAAATTGATACGATATACGGGTTATGAAAGACTTTTCTATTAATTGCAGAAATTGGTATTGTTATACGTTTTTATTCAAAATTTTTCTATTAATTACAAAAATCGGTACGTTATAACGTTTTATACCAGATTTTTTTAAATCAATTGTAAAGATAGATATGATATACAGTTTCATGCAAGATTTTTCTATTAATTGCAGAAATTTGTACGTTATACTGTTTTATACCAGATTTTTTTCAATCAATCATAGAAACCAGTATGATACAATGTATGCTTTTATGTAAGATGTTTTTAACCAATTACAGAGATTGTCATGTTGTACAATTTTATGTACAATTTCTTTGTATTAATCATAGAAGCAGCTATATTATACGGTTTCATGCGAGACTTTTCGAATTGGTCGTAAAAGCAGATATGACGTCTTTCTTACGTATTGCGAAGCTTTCGTAGACTTTGAACAGGGTCGATGGCTGGGTACAGATTTAGAAAGAGTTTTCCTAGCCAAACCATTATTCCTCGGTTGCCGACTGCTTCCAAAGCCAAGCTACAATCACCACGTGGCGCTTAGTCTATTGTCGACCACTTATTCTCACGTTGTTACACTGCAAAGGATTTAATTAAATTTCTCGCTATAATCTCGCTACGCGGATCTGGACGGCCGTTTAAGTCGTTTACGTGTGGCATCTTTATTTTCCCGGCGCCACTTTACCGTGTAAAGAAAACTCTTTGCGAGTGAAAAACATTTCCGTCATATACGCTCGCATTGAACGATTTCCAGCCAGAGTGTGAAGAATAACGACGAATCGCTAATTACAAACGTCATTTACTGTCTCTTTTTCTGCGACCGTTCCGCTATAAATCTGGATCACCTACATAGTAAAACACAGTGGTAATATATTTTACTAATTTATCATATACCGCGCATACTACACGTACTCGTAACGACCCAGCAAAAAGCTTCGAATCTCGACTAGGATGTTCGATTCTGTTAGATCATTCATTAAATATAGCAGTCTCTGTAGCGTGGTTTTTACAAAGCTGATGCATAAAACATACACAGGAAATGAAATACCCTAACCTGTGAAGACTATTCTTAGGAATTCATTATCGTACGTAAGGGTGGATTCGAGAAAATTACTCGTAACGTTGCAGATTACGAAGAGTCATCGAGAAAAATGATGCATATATCGTCGAGTAAAACGCGCGTACATCGTTCGATAAAATGCCAGTTCCATGAAAATTGTTTCCGCTATGGATTTTTCTCAACGCGCCAACGTTATACCTAGCTACGACGATCGCAAGAAAAATCTCTATCGTTTACCGCTTATTCGTAATTTTCTAACTGTAAGACGCAACGATTCGTTTCGTGAAAAATGAGCAAACAGATCGGACGATGATATACACCTGAACAATTTTCTACTTTGAATCGCTTGTGGCGTAAGACGAATCTCGCGCAACACAAAAATCGAGAGACTCTGAGCGGATGTAGATGATCGTAGCGAAGGAGGATCGTTTCAACGTGGACAGGTTGCAGCTCGTGCAGAAATCGGTCGCGTCGTTCGGAACTTGTTTCGTTAAAGGCGTGTTTCTTTGGATCGTTGGTCGCGTTTCTCCGCGTTTGGCCACGTTACATCGCGCTGCCCGTGATTGCGTGGCTCCGTCGATTTATCTCTGTCCTGGTTCGGTCTCAGGGTGAGCCAGGTGTGATCAGATATCTCGGGCACTGGCGAATGTTTCAAAATTGAGAGCAACGCGCTGTCTGCTTTTACCGTTTTACTTATGATACTTAATTAACAGTTCCGTGAAAATTGCTATCGTCGTCGGCCGATCACAGAATGCCGGCTTTATGACCTTTTAATCGCTGTGTAATCGATCGTTAAAGCCCATCGTTCGGTATGTTTGAATTTTTTTCATTAGGTTAATTTCTCACATCTTCTTGTGTACACATTTGCGCGTGCGATTAAACGCAAAGATCATGCGAATTTACTTTTGCTTTCGTTTCTGTATATTCGACAATTGTTGTATCTTGGAGATTTGTTACTAATTCGGCAGAAATTTGGTTGGAAATTTGGACAATACATGGCCGAGTAATATGCAAATTCATCGTACAGGAATAAGGCGAATTAGGTAAAAGTGCCTTTCTTTTACAGATCCGTCTTTTACAACGATGCATCTTTATACAAACGTGAAGCCTAATCTGTCGAACGTTGTGATCTTCATTTTGATAGAACAAAATGGATCATACGTAATTCGATAAAATAATATAAAACTGAAAATGTTGTGCGTCCATTATTTCCTTATAAAACGAAGGGAACTTTTCGGACGACCTAATACATCTGAAAATATTCATGCTTCAATTTCCTAATAAAATTCCTTGGATCAACCAAGATTTCAAAATTCAATGCAACAACCCATACGGTTTTCGTTAGCAATGACAAATTTTTTAAGAATATTTATCGACAAAGCGAAGATATTTGTCTCGTGAGTTCCACACTTTTTACATTAGGTGGTCCAAAAACTACTACTACTACTTATGTAGTATCGCGGACATAAGGCCTAGGAGTTAGCAAGTGAACCACAATGTCGCGAGAGCCGAGGCGTTTTTAAACCATAAACAATGTCCCGAGAGCCGAGGTGCCGATGGGCCCGTAAATGTGTCGTCGGTCCTTCAAGTGAATAGTTTCATAGAAAAGGTCTACGTGGCTTTGGCCACGAGCGATCGCGGAACACGTGTGTGGTGGGTCTACGGGGAAGACAAAAGACATGCGAGAGCAGTGCAGTTTTAGTTGAGAAGTCGAAGACGGTGAATCGAGAAGTCAGAGAGTGCGAGTTGCGTTGTCGATATAGTGCTGCTAGCGTTGTCGAGAGAGTGTGGTCCGCGCGAGAGAGAACGTTGGATCCGTTGTGTCGAGAGTTGTCTACATTGTAGCGTGGTATTGCGATTAGTTCATATTAAACTACCATCGTTTTTCTGTCTATATTCGTACAATCCATTTATTGTAAATAAATTACAAATATTAGGATATAATAACAATATATTCCATTGAAGATACTACACTTATAATACTTGCAGTATATATTAGGTTGTCCGAAAAGTGTCTTTCTTTTACAGACACGTCTTTTGCAACGATGCATCTTTATACAAACGTGAAGCCTAATCTGTCGAACGTTGTGATCTTCATTTTGATAGAACAAAATGGATCATACGTAATTCGATAAAATAATATAAAACTGAAAATGTTGTGCGTCCATTTCCTTGTTATTAGAATAGTCAACATCTCTTTACCGAGTTTCTACCCTTAGACCAGTCGCGTACTAAATTTATACAACGCACCAGTGTAACTAGGTTCTATATAAAGTTGTTGGAGTGAACTGTGATTTATACGTGTCAATTCAGTGTATATTTAATTGTGACTATTAAATCCATAATAAAGTTTGATAAAAAGAAAGTTAATAGTTGCGTTATGGCTCAACCTTCTTGCTTTTATCACCTAAGTCTCAAGTTTACCTGACAAGATCACCGGCGATTTATCGGTTTCGTGATTTCTTGTATCTCCAACGTGACACTGCCTCACGGGACAGACACGTGTGACCCTCCGATGGTGCACGTCGGCGTCAACGTGTTAAACCTACGTGCATATTACAATGCAATAAGCACATGAAAGGGATAGATCGTGTAGATCAGTATTTGGCGAACAGCAGTATTTTGCGAAAGACTTTAACACGTTGAATGCCACGACACTCGTGTTCGGGTGTCAGCAAAGTTTCTGGTCAGGCCGCGTAACCCATATTCGGGTGTCGCTTATTTGACTACTTGCGAAGGATCGTCGTAGGTATTTGAAAAGATATTCCATAATAATAAAACTGTTGAATTGTTATAAAAGTAATACGAAAATGGTTTGTTGTAAAAGTAATACGAAAATGGTTTATTAAAAAAATTATTTAGAATGTGAAACTTTAAAGCATTCTATACATAGCTGAGGTTGGTCGGGACAATTTGGTCAATAAGTTGTTGTTTTCTTCAAATTCTTTTGTGCCTTTGTTCGGTCCATTCGACGTCTGTTATTTGCACAACATAGTTTGCATGCGCGTCTAATGCTTCTTCCGGAATCATTTTTCCGAACGGCGATATTATGCTGACTCCGTCGAAGACAAGGATTTTTTGTATTTTCAGACAACCCTAATAATTTTGCAACTAATAATTGTCTAAATATTCTAATATTTATATTCCTCCTTGTTGCAATTTTGCAAACCTTCAAAGCGTTTACAACAGAAATTCCCAGAAGGAGTTGAACGCCAAGTTTTCTGTACCATTTGATTCCTCTTCTAATTGCGGTGGCATAAGAAACCATTTGGCCGGAATAATCTATACCACACTTTCCTTCATTATATTCAACAACAGCTAGTGGTTTTAATGTTGCGAACAAACGAAACGAGAGATCATTCTTGAGACCACCGTTTGAGCGACTCGCATTACTAAAATATCGACGGGAGCACCTGGCAGAGAACGCTTGATACTGCTGCACGCGTGGCCTGACGGAGATTTCTTTGAAAACACGCGTGGCAGTCAACGTGTTAAAGTGGTCCAAAAATTAGCATTTTTTCTGATAAACTACACCTTGTTCAATGCATATAAAATGTACTGTACCTATCTGCCAGAAAATAAAACAAGATACAACAAATTTCTACTGCAAGTAGCTAGAGAATGGATAACTGTGGATTGCAAAGAATGCAGCATTGCACCTGACACTTTTCGAATTTCTAAAACAGCTGCTTATTATAATGATACACCTTTTAGGCTTTTCGGACGACTAAGAGACCACGTTTTAGAAAAAATAGTCACTGGCAGAGAAACAAATCCGACTGGAGCGTGTACAGTATGCTGTTAAAAGAAGGAAAACGCAGCAAAACTAGATATATTTGCAAAAGCTGTTGTGATTGTTACAGTGTTTATCATACGAAAAAGAAATATCGAAAGTTGAATAATAAATACAATTTATTAAAGTTTATTTATATTGTTTTACTTCCACATGCAATTACGAGATAATAACCGGTGACATGAGATAAATTCTCAGTAAAATTGCCGGTTAACAATGTGTTGATAACAAATCTGTTACAAAGTTTACCAGAAAAATGGAGAATCGATTTTCCAAGTTCTAAATTACCGTTCTTCTCTCGTGATCTATTTTATTCAGCAAATGACTGCCGGTAAAACAAAAGAAAAGTAAAAAATGTCGCTTGACGGGTAGTTTGGATTCTATAGAATTCACATAAATATAAATAATTTTCTGCTGGGTGAAGTAGTGAAGCAATTAAAGCGCAGATAAATTATGTACATAAATATAAATAATTTTTGCGCGACTAAAGCAGTGAAGCAATTAAACTAAATTTAAAATTAATATTTTAATAGCGGGCAAACTCAACGGCTTGCCACATCGTATCGTTCCGTCTACTAAAGCCACAAATTATCATGATCGGAGTCACGTGAACGCGTACACAAACCTGGCGATAAATAATATCAACAGAATATATATTAATTTATCGTTGGAACATTGTAACAGCTTAAAACAATCCGAATCGCCGGAAAAAGAACTTGTATATTATCGTACGCCTTGTATCAAGAGTATCATAATACAATGGTTTATTTCCTCTCATAAAAATCTCATTCATCGCATCTGCAAGCAACGTTTAGATCCTTCACTTTCTCTGCCTACATCAATCTGCAATTTCCTGCCGGGCTAAAAAGCTAATTGTAAATAGCAAGCTCGGTGGCTGGAAGAAGGAAGAAGGACGCGCTCTAGAAATCGCCTGACAACTGCAGGAAAAAGCGCCGAGACCTGGCGAACGAGAACAGGCTAGCCGAACTAAAACCCTTCGTGAAATCTGAGATCTTGATGCGTCGTCGAGACGCGAATTTAATTTACGCCAGTCGACAGTCCATTCGCGACTTTGAACGTGCATTATCCGGCTACGTGTTCGCCCGGACGTATTAATCATTTTTACGCTGGAAGTCACGCGACCAAAGGAAGATTTATAATTCCATTATGATCTCGTTAAGCGATAAACAGAATCGTAATCGTCGTTCGCAATGGCCGGCGAGTTTCCTACAATTTTCTTATTTCAAGCCGCAGCGTGGCTCGCTGCGGTTATGAAAACTGAAATTTCTCGAAATCCGCGTACTCATCGTATTAGCTAACCGCTCGGATGTTAGCTAAACGCATTCGAGCGCGTCTGACGTGCTTCAGTTTTTTACTCCTAACGTTCTTCCATCACCTTGGACAGAAATAAATTAGACTTCAGCTATACTCTTTTTAGCGTTTTCCAGCTCTGATTTTCCGTGAATTACGTTGCGTTTAATCTGACCGCGAGCTTGGCTCGAACTCGCAGCTGCATGTGAGAATTGCTGTGAAAAGGCAGAAAGTTCGCGCACTTGTCCGCGTTCATCGAAACCAAAATCATCGTCAAATTTATCGCTGATAAAATGTTACCGAGTGAACGTTTTTTAAAACTTTACATCGCCACTCCGCGAACTTTTCCATTCGGTTTTAAGTGGAATACGAACGTCTGTTCACCGAGGATTTTTGTTTGCCCTCAGTTTGTTTCAGAAACAGTTTGCAGTTTTTTTTAAATTTTCATTCGGCGATAATCTTCTCTTGGACGGCGGACGAATGAAAATTTTGAACAAATGTAAACAAGGTTGGTTTTCTGTAAAAATTCGCATTTTCTAGTGGCAGCTTCAGCAAGCTTTCACTGTGCCGGATTTAGACGAACCTCGTACAGATTTTAATTACACAGTTGTGGAGGTTTTCGAGAGCTGAAGATACGCGATAAATAAAAAGTTAACCCACAGTTCGTTGCTTGCTTTAACCGCTGCTTTATCTTACAGTCATCGTGTTAATAAGAACATTAACGTTTGTTGAATTTCATGCAGATCAGCATGATGAGAATATATATAATTACGTGGGACATTTTCAAATCTCTTGAGATTTTTCACTACCATTTTTATAATTTTCATAATTTCGCTCTCTGTCGTTAAAACATTTCATTTGGCAGAAACTAATATTTTATTGTATAAATATAGAAGAAGAAGAAGAACGACAGTAGGGACCCAAGCGAGGTAAAAATACGCAAGAAACGAGCAACCAATTTTTGTCAAAGTCAGAAGAAAATGATACGTTTAAAAAACCAATTGATCGATGAACAAAAAATTGCAGAAAATACCAAAGCTATTGACATATATCGAATATGGAGAAGATTGTATTTAATTGCTGGAAATTTGGAGTAATAAGGTGTTTAAAAATTATTCTATTTAATGTTGTTGGATAATTTAATGTCATTATGTAATGCTACTAAAAATATGTGGTTGAGTTCAGTCCGAAGTAATATTTTCATATTTATAATCCTAAGGATAGATATCGTATGCTTTTAACGTATCATCTTTCGATTAATTAATATTAATAAGTCCTTTCATTATCTTTAAAATACGGCAGGACGTTGATTATTCGAGTCATGTAATTATGATAAATCTTACGTACAAATAATCCAATTAATTGCTTATCATACGAGAGATCATTCATTCCGAGTTATTCTACGAACATTGATATCGAACGAAAGTAAAAACGTTTGAGAAAAGATATGAAAAATTTGTCAGTTTTCATTCATTCTTACGAAGGACCTCTTTTATACTTTTTATTATTTAATGTGCCTACAATTGTTCGTTGCGTTTTATTCGAACTAATGAATTAATTGAATCAGTTCAACAATTCGCTGATTTGATCGAATTAATTTTCTCAATTTTATTAATTTCATATTGTAATAATTTTTTATCAATTGTCAATTGGGAAAAGATATGAAAAATTTGTCAGTTTTCATTCTTTCTTACGAAGGACCTCTTTTATACTTT